>NC_074672.1:36702890-36852890 GCF_029448725.1 Salvelinus fontinalis | reverse complement strand
TGCAATTGATTGGACATGATTTGGAAAGGCACACATCTGCAAATATAAGGTCCCACAGTTGACACTGCATGTCTGAGGAAAAACCAAGCCATGAGGTCGAACGAATTGTCCGTAGAGCTCCGAGACAGGATTGTGTTGAGGCACAGATCTGGGGAAGGGTACCAAACAATTTCTAAAGAACACAAGAACACAGTGGCCTCCATCATTCTTAAATGGAAGAAGTTTGAACCACCGAGACTCTTCCTAGAGCTGGCCTCCCGGCCAAACTGGGAAATCAGGGGAGAAGGGCCTCGATCAGAGAGGTGAACAAGAACTCGATGGTCACTCTGACAGAGCTTCAGAGTTCCTCTATGGAGATGGGAGAAACTTCCAGAAGGACAACCATCTCTGCAGCACTCCACCGATCAGGCCTTTATTGTAGACTAGCCAGATGGAAGCCACTCCTCAGTAAAAGGCACATGACAAACCACTTGGAGTTTGCCAAAAGGCAAAAGACATCAATTTTAGAATAGAGCTGTAATGTGGAAAAAGTTAAGGGTCTGAAAACTTTTCGAATGCACTGTATATGATAGTCATTATTTGAACTGGCTAGCCAGCTAACTTAACATTAGCTAACAAGCTATAAACAAACCAAAACATTGTTTAGAAAGTTGCTTTTAGTTGCCTGGATTGCTAGATTGACACATACTAAATTAACTTTTAAACGGATGGATTTATTGGCGTTAAAATACACCAGTTATGCTATTTTGAACAACCAGGCTGCTCATGTCTTGCACTCTATAATTTTTGAGAGTACACTTTTTCATAACGACAATGACAAGTTTGATGTTGGACGACAATAGAATGTTCATGATGTCACAGCGAGAACTGACTACAGATATGACGATAGACATAGTATAAACCAGCCTTTAGTCTTAAAATCTTTGGTTGTTAAGTACACAACCATTCTCACTCTGTTTATCACATGGCCTCACATGCAAATCCTTATTAAAGAGATGGGTGGGAATAAGGCTTAAGAGGGTGTGAACGATGCTGAATTGTATAGTCGAAGAAGAGCTCTCCAGTAGGTGTACCAAAACATTCAAGGCTCATTTTCTGAAAGTGGGGTTACAAGTTTATCAATTTTGAAAGAATAATTACTTTCCCATTGTTCCTCAACTGTAGTGAATGATGTACAATTTTCTAGCTCTGAGTCTGTATTTTTATCCAATGTAAAACACATAATTTCCAATTTTGCTAAGTAAGACCGAATCGAGCCAGTTGGTCACAAATACAAACAATACAACAATAAAGAGTATGTGTGTTAAAGTGTGTGTGTGTGTGTGTGTGTTAAAGTGTGTGTGTTAAAGTGTGTGCGTGCATGTGTTTGTATGTGCCCCCTCACAGTCCCCGCTGTTCTGTGAGATGTTGTTTAATACATTTTTTTAAGGTCATTTTGCTGTTTGCTTGAGTAATTGATGATGGAAGGGAGTGCCATGCAATCATGGCTCTGTATAATACTGTGCTTTGCCAGGAATTCGTTTTGGACTCGGGGACTGTGAAGAGACCCCTGGTGGTATGTCTTGTGGGGTACGTATGGGTGTCTGAGCTGAATATTATTTGATTATGCAGACAATCTGGAATTTTCATCACAGTTATTTTTCTCATAAAAACTTGGATCTCTCGTTATTAACCCTCAAATATGTTGTTGATGTTAGTTCTGTGTGTGCAATTAAGGTCAAGGCATGTGACTCTGTTTTCAGCAAGCTGCAGCCTTGTTAGATCTTTCTTTGCTGCACTTGACCATATTACCGGGCAGTAATCCAGATGAGACAAGACCAGAGCCTGAACAACAAGTACAATAGATTTTTTTTTAAACAGACATACCTCTCCTCATCTTTGCAACAACTTTGTTGGCCTCTGACCTACTCCCTCTAGGCTGACTCATCGTCATCGGTGATCAGACATTCCACCGTCATGTCATTAGAAAAACTTGATGATGGTTTTGTAGTCATGCGTGGCCACGCAGTCATGGGTCAACAGGGAGTACAGGAGGGGACTAAGGATGCGCCCCTGAGAGGCCCCCATGTTGAGGGTCAGCGTGGCGGTTGTGTTGTTGCCTACCCTCACCACCTGGAGGTGGCCCATCAGGAATTCCAGGATCCAGTGGCAGAGGGAGTTGTTAAATCCCATGGTCTTGAGCTTGGTGATGAGCTTAGAGAGGACTATGGTGTTGAATGCTGAGCTGTAGTCAATGAACAGCATTCTTACATACGTAGGTATTCATTTAGTCCAGGTGGTGATGGCAGTGTGGAGAGCAATAGAGATGGCGTCATCTCTGGAACTGTTAAGGCGGTATGTGAATTGGAGTGGGTCCAGGGTGTCTGGGATGATGGTGTTGATGTGAGCCATGACCAGCCTTTCAAAGCTTTTCAATGCTATATATATATGAGTGCTACTGGTTAGGCTACCTTGGTGTTCTTGGGAACAGGGACTATATTTGTCTGCTTGAAACAAGTTTGTATTACAGGTCAGAGATAGGTTGAAAATGTCAGTGAAGACAATTGCCAGCTGGTCAGTGCATGCTCTGAGTTTGTGTCCTGGTATTCCTTGTGAATGTTAACCTGTTTAAAGGTCTTACTTATTCGGCTTTGGAGAGCGAGATCACACAGGCTTTCGGACAGCTGGTGCTCTCAAGCATGGTTCAGTGTTGCTTGCATAGAAGCAAGCATAGAATGCATTTAGTTTCTCTCGTAGGCTTGCGTCGCTGGAAAGTTTGCGGCTGGGTTTTCCTTTTGTAATCTGTGATAGTTTGTAAGCCCTGCCACATCCATCGAGCATGTATATTTGTACGGACACTTTGGGGACGACGTCGTCAATGCACTTACTAATGAGCCAGTGACTGATGTGGTAAACTCCTCAATGTTATTCAATGATTTCTGGAACATATTTCAGTCTGTGCTAGCAAAACAGTCCTGTAGCATAGCATCCGTGTCATTGTACCACTTCCGTATTGAGAGTATCACTGGTACTTCCTGTTTGAGTTTTTGCTGGGAAGCAGTAAGCAGGAGGAATGAGTCATGGTCAGATTTGCCAAAGGGATATGTGCCAAAGGAATATATTCCAGGAATCATGTGTGGAGTAAAGGTGTTGTCACCTCTAGTTGCAGAGGTGACATGCTGGTAAATATGAGATAAAACAGAGTTCAGTTTCCCTGCATCAGAATCCTCAGCCACAAGAAGCGCCACCTCTGAATGAGCATTTTCTTGTTTGCTTTTGGCCCCATACAGCTCGTTGAGGTACTATTATTTTGTATTTTTTTTGTATTTTCTTAAAAGTGCATTGTTGGTTAAGGGCTTGTAAGTAAGCATTTCACTGTAAGGTCTAAACCTGTTGTATTCGGCGCATGTGACAAATAACATGTGATTTGATTTGATTTTAGTACCAGCATCAGTTTGTGGTGGTAAATAGACAGCTACTAATAATATAGGTGAAAACGCTCTTGTAAATAGTATGGTCTGCAGCTTATCAAGAGACATACTAAGATTGTGCACCAGCTGTGGTTAACAAAGAGACACACCCCTCTTTCCTTTGTCTTTCCAGAGTCTGCCGTCCGTTCTTGATGATGCCTCGTTCAACCACGACCCTGAGAAACATAGTACAGTTTTTCAGGCCCCATTGATAGAACAGTTCATCCAGTGACTGGACGTTTGCCAACAGAACAAAGGGCAATGACGGTCTTTTTACTCACCAACATAATCTCGTCAGGATGACGCCTCGCCTGCCTCTCTTTCGCCACCACTTCCTCTTTCGAGTACTGGGGATCAGTGCCTGGTCCGGATTTAGCAGAATGTCCAGAGCTGCCGACTTATTGAAGTAGAAATTGTCATCTAAATCGAGCTTAGTGTTCACTGTTCTGATGTCCGGAAGCTGTTTTTAGTCACAGGAAATGACGGCAGAGGCATTATGTTCAAGAAATGTTATGGTAAAAAAAAACACACAAAATCACACAATTGGTCAGGAGCCCATAAGACTGCTGCTATCCACTGCAGCATCATCTTCACTGCGGCATCATCTTCACTGCGGCATCATCTTCACTGCAGCATCATCTTCACTGCGGCATCATCTTCACTGCGGCATCATCTTCACTGCGGCATCATCTTCACTGCGGCATCATCTTCACTGCAGCATCATCTTCACTGCGGCATCATCTTCACTGCGGCATCATCTTCACTGCGGCATCATCTTCACTGCGGCATCATCTTCACTGCAGCATCATCTTCACTGCGGCATCATCTCCACTGCAGCATCATCTTCACTGCGGCATCATCTTCACTGCAGCATCATCTTCACTGCGGCATCATCTTCACTGCGGCATCATCTCCACTGCAGCATCATCTTCACTGCGGCATCATCTCCACTGCAGCATCATCTTCACTGCAGCATCATTTTCACTGCGGCATCATCTCCACTGCAGCATCATCTTCACTGCGGCATCATCTTCACTGCGGCATCATCTTCACTGCGGCATCATCTTCACTGCGGCATCATCTTCACTGCGGCATCATCTTCACTGCGGCATCATCTTCACTGCGGCATCATCTTCACTGCGGCATAGGTTTGAGGGGGAGCAGTAGTTGTTAGCCACTTAACAGTCCTTTGGCCAGGGGATAGAAGCTGTTTAGGAGTCTGTTGGTCTGAGCCTTAATGGACCGGTACCGTTTGCCAGACGGGAGCATGGAGAACAGTCCATGTCTTGGGTGGCTGGAGTCTTAAGCCATTTTTTTCCCGGGGATTTCTCAGACACCGCCTGGCATTTACATCCTGGATGGCTGGGAGCTCACCATCAGTGATGCGCTGGGCCGTCTGCACCACCATCTGTGGTCAAGGGTGGTGCAGTTGGCATACCATGCCAAATCGTTTCATCAAATCATTTCTGTGTGTGTGTGTGTGTGTGTGTGTGTGTGTGTGTGTGTGTGTGTGTGTGTGTGTGTGTGTGTGTGTGTGTGTGTGTGTGTGTGTGTGTGTGTGTGTGTGTGTGTGTGTGTGTGTGTTTCCGTGCGAGTGCGTGAGTGTGTGACAATGTATTTGTGAATGGATGTTATTGATTGTTGATTTAGCTCCAGCAGGATGACAGGGAGGGAGGACAGTGAGGTTATCATGCCAGGGGAGAGTGACCCTGAGAGAGGTAAGAGAAACCAAGTTCCCCATGAAGGGTCCAGAGTACATCCACTAAAACGACAGTCACAACCTCTCAGTTCCAAAAGCAACGTGTCAATTGATGATGCTGAATAGAAATCAGTGTCAGAATAATTTCTGAAGTATGCATCAAAAAATCAAATTAAAATCAAATCAAATTTTATTTGTGATATGTTTGCTTATGAGCCCTTCCCAACGATGCAGAGTTGAAAAAAGAATAACCCAAATAATATGGGTGGCATGGCAATGTGGTAAGGGTACACCCAGTAAATCTATACAGTTAACATAAACAGTGCTTATACAAAACCTCAAAGTAAACTGTCATTTGTTGAGTTATTCCATACATTTTGTGCTCCATCAATTAATCAATCAATCACATTTATTTATAAAGCCATTTTTACATCAGCAGATGTCACAAAGTGCTTTTACAGAAACCCAGCCTAAAACCCCAAACAGCAAGCAATGCAGATGTAGAAGCACGGTGGCTAGGATAAACTCCCTAGAAAGACAGGACCCTAGGAAGAAACCTAGAGAGGGCCAGGCTCTGAGGGGTGGCCAGTCCTCTTCTGGCTAATGCCGGGTGGAGATAGTACATGGCCATTAAGGTCAGAATGTTTTTCAAGATGTTCAAACGTTCATAGGTGACCAGAAGCACGTATGCTTTAGTTCATTCATTCCTTCTTACTCTCTGTTAGTTGGCAATCAGATGTGACCTGAGCGAGTCACAGCGACCTGGTTTCCCAGCAGAGGAAAGTCACACCTAGTGGAAGAACAGAACAGAACAGTGACAACTTCTTCACACAGGATATGAGCACTGTGTCAACAGCAATCTGATCCTGAAGCTAAGAGATAGAACACACACTCAACAGCACCCCTCGCGGCTCGCCACATCACATCTCTCCCTCTCTTTCTCTCGCTCTCTCTCTCTTTCTCTCGCTCCCTCTCGGTATCACTCGTGTTTCCTCTCTCTCTCTCTCTCTCTCTCTCTCTCTCTCTCTCTCTCTCTCTCTCTCTCTCTCTCTCTCTCTCTCTCTCTCTCTCTCTCTCTCTCTCTCTCTCTCTCTCTCTCTCTCTCTCTCTCTCTCTCTCGCTCTCTCTCGCTCTCTCTCTCTCTCTCTCTCTTTCTTTCTCTCTCTCTCTCTCTTTATATATATATTTATATATATATATATATATATCTCCTCTGAGGGTTCCTGTCTCTTTAAATCTGTGCTCTGCTCTTTCTGAGGATGGCTAGGTTGTACACTGTGAGTCACTGGGCTGTCCCTGGCACACACTCACACACTCACACACATACCAACATGCACACACAAGCTCACAAACACGCATGCACACACGCTAGTACAAACGTGCACACACACACACACACACACACACACACACACACACACACACACACACACACACACACACACACACACACACACACACACACACACACACACACACACACACTATGGCCTCCATGTTTATGAGTGGAGCAGAAGCTGGCCCTTTGCCCGGCCCTGGGCTGCTCTGCTCTAGCAGTATACCACTTAACCCTATAGTGTCCCATTTAAAACCATAGTAACCAACATCCCCATATCATGTCAAATTTAACCATGTAGTGTTTACTTAACCCTATAGTGTCCCATTTTAAACTACAGTATCCCACTTAACCCTACAACGCCTCGTTTAGCAATAGACCGTCCAATGTAACCCTATTGTACCACTTAACCCTAAAGTATTCCAGTTAACTCTATAGTTCACCCAGTTCCATCACTGTCCCATTTAGACTTTGTGGAGGAGGGAGACATGCACATTTACTTGACCCTTATATCACCAACATGTAAAGTTTTAAATCACATCTTCAGCCATAGAGATGCCATAGATACAAGAGCCACAGCTTTTTTTCCCCCTGACATCATTTCCAGTCATGAAGTTGCATGGCCTTTTCAAGCTCTATCAACTTAAAAGTTAACGTTATCCTGATTTACACCAAATTGTCTTTGACTAATAAAACATAGTTAAGTAAATTTCACAATTTGTCAGTATAACCTTCAGTCAAACTTTATTTTGATAGTCCGGATGTTTAATACTATTAACAAACTATCTGCTGATAAGCAACTGCTTGTAAAAGTTTTGGTTAGGGTTAGGGTTAGGGTTAGGGTTAGGTTTAGAATAATGGTTAGGCTCATAGATGCAGGAAGATGTTTGGGAGTGGGGGTTAGGGTTTGGGTTAGAATAATGGTTAGGGTCTAGATGCAGGAAGATGTTTGGGAGTGGGGGTTAGGGTTAGAATAATGGTTAGGGTCTAGATGCAGGAAGATGTTTGGGAGTGGGGGTTATGTTTAGGGTTAGAATAATGGTTAGGGTGATAGATGCAGGAAGATGTTTGGGAGTGGGGGTTATGGTTAGGGTTAGGGTTAGAATAATGGTTAGGGTCTAGATGCAGGAAGATGTTTGGGAGTGGGGGTTATGTTTAGGGTTAGAATAATGGTTAGGGTGATAGATGCAGGAAGATGTTTGGGAGTGGGGGTTAGGGTTAGAATAATGGTTAGGGTCTAGATGCAGGAAGATGTTTGGGAGTGGGGGTTATGTTTAGGGTTAGAATAATGGTTAGGGTGATAGATGCAGGAAGATGTTTGGGAGTGGGGGTTATGGTTAGGGTTAGGGTTAGAATAATGGTTAGGGTCATAGATGCAGGAAGATGTTTGGGGTTGGGGGTTAGGTTTAGGGTTAGGGTTAGAATAATGGTTAGGGTCTAGATGCAGGAATATGTTTGGGGTTGGGGGATAGGGTTAGGGTTAGGGTTAGAATAATGGTTAGGCTCATAGATGCAGGAAGATGTTTGGGAGTGGGGGTTAGGTTTAGAATAATGGTTAGGGTCATAGATGCAGGAAGATGTTTGGGAGTGGGAGTGGGGGTTAGGGTTAGGGTTAGGGTTAGGGTTAGAATAATGGTTAGGGTCTAGATACAGGAAGATGTTTGGGAGTGGGGGTTATGGTTAGGGTTAGGGTTAGAATAATGGTTAGGGTCATAGATGCAGGAAGATGTTTGGGGGTGGGGGTTGGGGTTAGGGTTAGGGTTAGAATAATGGTTAGGGTCATAGATGCAGGAAGATGTTTGGGAGTGGGGGTTAGGGTTAGGGTTAGGGTTAGAATAATGGTTAGGCTCATAGATGCAGGAAGATGTTTGGGAGTGGGGGTTAGGGTTAGGGTTAGGGTTAGAATAATGGTTAGGGTCATAGATGCAGGAAGATGTTTGGGAGTGGGGGTTAGGGTTAGGGTTAGGGTTAGAATAATGGTTAGGCTCATAGATGCAGGAAGATGTTTGGGAGTGGGGGTTAGGGTTAGGGTTAGGGTTAGGGTTAGGTTTAGAATAATGGTTAGGGTCACAGATGCAGGAAGATGTTTGGGAGTGGGGGTTAGGGTTAGAATAATGGTTAGGGTCATAGATGCAGGAAGATGTTTGGGAGTGGGGGTTAGGGTTAGGGTTAGGGTTAGAATAATGGTTAAGGTCATAGATGCAGGAAGATGTTTGGGAGTGGGGGTTATGGTTAGAATAATGGTTAGGGTCTAGATGCAGGAAGATGTTTGGGAGTGGGGGTTATGGTTAGGGTTAGAATAATGGTTAGGGTCATAGATGCAGGAAGATGTTTGGGAGTTGGGGTTAGGGTTAGAATAATGGTTAGGGTCTAGATGCAGGAAGATGTTTGGGAGTGGGGGGTTAGGGTTAGGGTTAGGGTTAGAATAATGGTTAGGGTCATAGATGCAGGAAGATGTTTGGGAGTGGGGGTTAGGGTTAGGGTTAGGGTTAGAATAATGGTTAGGGTCATAGATGCAGGAAGATGTTTGGGAGTGGGGGTTAGGGTTAGAATAATGGTTAGGGTCATAGATGCAGGAAGATGTTTGGGAGTGGGGGTTAGGGTTAGGGTTAGAATAATGGTGAGGGTCTAGATGCAGGAAGATGTTTGGGAGTGGGGGTTAGGGTTAGAATAATGGTTAGGGTCATAGATGCAGGAAGATGTTTGGGAGTGGGGGTTATGGTTAGAATAATGGTTAGGGTCTTAGATGCAGGTAGATGTTTGGGAGTGGGGGTTAATGTTAGGGTTAGGGTTAGAATAATGGTTAGGCTCATAGATGCAGGAAGATGTTTGGGAGTGGGGGTTAGGGTTAGGGTTAGGGTTAGAATAATGGTTAGGCTCATAGATGCAGGAAGATGTTTGGGAGTGGGGGTTAGGGTTAGAATAATGGTTAGGGTCATAGATGCAGGAAGATGTTTGGGAGTGGGGGTTAGGTTTAGGTTTAGAATAATGGTTAGGGTCATAGATGCAGGAAGATGTTTGGGAGTGGGGGTTAGGGTTAGAATAATGGTTAGGGTCATAGATGCAGGAAGATGTTTGGGGGTGGGGGTGCTGCAATTTTTTTGTAGATGGAGAAAAAAACAAAACAATTGCCTGCGCTACAGATGGCGACATCAGTCCGCTAATAAACAACAAGAAAAGGCCCAGTGTCTACTTTAAAAAACAGTAACATTTGTTTTTAATTCAGATTTTTCAGGAGGTGCTGCCGCACCCTCAGTACTACTATTTCCTGTGGTTAAGTTAAAGGTTAGGGCTAGGGTAAGGGTTAAGGTTAGGGTTAAAGCTAGGTTTAAGGTTAGCAGATACAGTGCATTCGGAAATGATACAGACCCCTTGACTTTTTCCACATTTTGTTACGTTACAACCTTATTCTAAAATGGAGTAAATATCACATTTACATAAGTATTCAGACCCTTTACTCAGTACTTTGTTGAAGCACCTTTGGCAGCGATTGTAGCATCAAGTCTTCTTGGGTACAACATTACAAGGTTGGCTTACCTGTATTTGGGGTGTTTCACCCATTCTTCTTTGCAGATCCTCTCAAGCTCTGTCAGGTTGGATTGGAAGTGTCGCTGCACAGCTATTTTCATGTCTCTCCAGAGATGTTTGATCGGGTTCAAGTCCGGGCTCTGGCTCGGCCACTCATGAGCATTAAGAGACTTGTCCCGATGCCACTCCAGCGTTGTCTTGGGTGTGTGCTTCGGGTCATTTCCCTGCTGGAAGGTGAACCTTCGCCCCAGTCTGAGGTCCTGAGCACTCTGGAGCAGGTTTTAATCAAGGATCTCTCTGTACTTTGGTCCGTTCATCTTTCCCTTGATCCTGACTAGTCTTCCAGTCCATGCCGCTGAAAAACATCCCCACGGCATGATTCTGCCACAACCGTGCTTCACCGTAGGGATGGTGCCAGGTTTCCTCCAGATGTGACGCTTGGCATTCAGGCCAAAGACAGGCCAACACTCTACCATAAAGGCCTGATTGGTGGAGTACTGCAGAGATGGTTGTCCTTCGGGGAGGTTCTCCCATCTCCACATATGAACTCTGGAGCTCTGTCTGAGTGACCATCAGGTTCTTGGTCACCTCCCTGACCAAGGCCCTTCTCCCCCGATTGCTTAGTTGGTGGCCAGCTTTAGGAAGAGTCTTGGTGGTTCCAAACTTCTTCCATTTAAGAACGATGGAGGCCAGTGTGTTCTTAGGGACCTTCAATGCTGCAGACATTCTTTGGTACCCTTCCCTAGATCTGTGCCTCGACAAAATCCTGTCTTGGAGCTCTACGGGCAATTTCTTTGACCTTTTCGCTTGGTTTTTGCTCTGACACACACTGTGAACTTTGGGACCTTATATAGACAGGTGTGTGCCTTTCCAAATCATGTGTAATCAACTGAATTTACCACAGGTGGGCTACAATCAAGTTGTAGAAGCATCTCAAGGATGATCAATGGAAACTGGATGCACCTGAGCTCAATTTCAGGTCTCATAGCAAAGGGTCTGAATACTTATGTAAATAAGGTATTTCAGTTTTTTTATTTTTAATACATTTGCAACATTTTTTAGAATAAGGCTGTAACTTAACACAATGTGGAAAAAGTCAAGAGGTCTGAATACTTTCCTAATGCACTGTAGTTAAATGAAATGTTACTGTGAGTCTGTATAGCAGTGGTCACCAACCTTTTCTGAGTGAAGATCACTTTCTTAGTCAAAATGCAATCTGAGATTTAAAAAAACATGACTTACAAATTTAAGCCTGTGCAACATTGACTACCTCATGCCTTTTGCACACATTGTATATAGATTCTCTTTTTTCTACCATGTTATTGACTTGTTTATTGTTTACTCCATGTGTAACTCTGTGTTGTTGTCTGTTCACACTGCTTTGCTTTATCTTGGCCAGGTCGCAGTTGCAAATGAGAACTTGTTCTCAACTAGCCTACCTGGTTAAATAAAGGTGAAATAAAAAATTAAAAAATAAATAAAAATAAATGAAGGTTAACCTGTTAAAGTCAGTTCTGTAAAGGGTCTCCAGAGTGTCTCAGTGGTGTGAGGCACTGCAGTGCTGATGCGTCACTACAGCCTTGGGTTCAATCCCAGGCTGTGTCACAGCCGGCCGTAACTAGGATGCCCATGAAGTGGTGCACAATTGGTCCAGCATCGTGTTGGTTAGGGGAGGCTTTTGCCGGACGGCCGGCATGTCCTTGTCTCATCGCGCTCTAGCAACTCCTTGTGGCGCTTCGGGTGTCTGCAAGCTGACTCTGTCGTCAGTTGGACATTGTTTCCTCCGACACATTGGTGAGGCTGGCTTCCGGGTTAAGCGAGCAGTGCGGCTTGGCAGATTTGTGTTTCAGAGACTCATGGCTCTCGACCTTCGCCTCTCCCAAGTCTGTAGGGGAGTTGCAACGATGAGACAAGACTCTAACTACGAATTGAGACAAGACTGTAACTGCAAACATTTCTGTAATCTATTGGCCAAATACATTTTCTCTGCTTATTGGCAATGCTTGAATTTCTCTGCCAATGTTGTTTTTCTCAGACCAATTTAAGATTGTGTTTTAAAAAATGTGGTATATGATCACACTGGTAATAGATCATTTGTTGTGTTACTTTTTTTTTACTGGACTGATGGCTTGCATCTGATGGTCAGTCTGAGGGGAGGGAGCAGCGGTGAGGCTGACTCTTACTCGACTCGCCGTCCCTCTGTTCTCCCTCTCTCTACTGAGAAAATGGGACAGGATCTTCCAGCTGATGGCAAAACTCAAGTCGCACTTCATTATTTCAGCCTCATGCACCAACTCATGTTGTTACTGCTATGACCAGAGAAAGTGAAATATTCCTCAATATTAAAAAAGACACAAACAGATATGACACAACACAAGCTTATGTGAACACTTTGCTATAGTTGTTCATTGCATCTGCAGTTCATGTTGTAGCATGAGTGGTAGTAGGGAGAATGTGCATTTTATTGCTTATAAAAGTGTTGAACAAGGTGTTGACAGTGCAGAATAACAACTTAAAAATGAACTTACTCATAAAAACATCAGCTCTTTACTGTATTCGATGAGCCTCACTCTAGTTTCGGTTTTAAATGTTAAAAAATCTCATACTTTCAACTTTGTTTTGACTAAATCTGAATATTTATTTTTTACAGTGTTTAACCTCTCGCTTCTTCCCATCTGAAATCCTTTGTTAACACTCCTGTCACCTCTCACCTGATGTCATCGACCTCTGAACTTTGAACCCTAACAAACAGTATTCAAATCAGCCTGAAGTTATTCTGCAGTTATCACTTATGTATAATCATAACCATTCCTCTATTATGTCATCTGTACACTTCCCTCCTTCACAGTGGCCAGGATAGGAGATGCTAAATATTTGAGCTGTGATGTCAGAGTGAGCGGCAGTAGCAAGCTGCTAACTAGTGGACAAATAGAACGTTCTCCACTAAACGCCTGAATCAGCAGATACACGCAGTCGCCAAAGTGCCTCCGACAGAGAGAGAGAGAAGGAGAGAGAGACTAGTGAAAGAGTAGAGTAGGGAGAGAGGAGAAAGAAATAGAGAGGGAGAGAGGGGTGAGAGAGGTGGAGAAAGGGAATATTGAGGGAAATAGGATGGCAATAAAGCAGAGAGTTAAGGGGTGACTTGGCCAGTGGTAAGTGTGATGTTAGCACTGAGTTATGGGTTGACCTCATTTCCACTGACTCAGGTTGGAATATATGTGTGTGTGTGTGTGTGTGTGTGTGTGTGTGTGTGTGTGTGTGTGTGTGTGTGTGTGTGTGTGTGTGTGTGTGTGTGTGTGTGTGTGTGTGTGTGTGTGTGTGTGTGTGTGTGTGTGTGTGTGTGTGTGTGCATGCATTCACTAAAGATTGCTCTTTCTCTCATGGCTGTCACATCTTTCCCAGTGGGACAATCAGTGTTAGAATGGCCATGTCAAGTTAAGGAGAGGGCTGTTTGACCTGAGAACTCGACCAGTAGCTAACCCACTGAACATCCCCAAGAGGCCCGGGGAGCCAATCATAAAGCTACATCAAAGATAGAATACTCAAGTATCCAAAGACATCACCTGAAGAACTATATTGCGAGTAGAATGATCACGTGAGGGAGATGGTTGGGGTTGGAAATAGGGTTGTATGTGCTGTTGTACACTGGCGCAGAGCAACCCCTACACACACACACACACACAGACATTAATAGAGAGCAGTAATCACTCTCCTCTGAGCATTACAAGGGCAGTTTATAACCTCTCCTTGTGATTTAGTGAGCAGCAATGCAAGCAAGACCCAGAGACCCACACACAGGCACACACTTATACTCATCTTAACACAGGAAAGGAGTGACTGTCTCTCTGTGTGTGTGTGTGTGTGTGTGTGTGTGTGTGTGTGTGTGTGTGTGTGTGTGTGTGTGTGTGTGTGTGTGTGTGTGTGTGTGTGTGTGTGTGTGTGTGTGTGTGTGTGTGTGTGTGTGTGTGTGTGTGTGTGTGTGTGTGTGTGTTTAAGTGAATGAGAGGATGAGGAAGAGTGATAGAGAAAGAGAGAATGAATGGGTTTAGGGATTTAATACCTTGTTTGTTTAGATGATTTGTACAACACATAATGCCATGTGAAATGGAGATATTACTGCTAAAAACTACAACAGTGAAGCATCATTGGACAAGATCATTGTTATATCTTAATCTTAAACAGACAGTAAGGATAATTAAAAGCACTTTACAAATAGAGTTTTTATTGTTGTTAGTTGTATTATCAGTCAGTGGTTAACTGCCTTCATATGACACCAATATAGCTTTATTGGATCGATTAAAGTAGGGATGTTTAAACATACAAACCATATTTAAAATAAACCCAATAAACTCCTTCCCGAGACTTTTTAAACAATTTAGCGTCCCTGCAAAGACACATGATTCAGTGGGCCAGTCACTTAGCAACCATTAACTGGTAATGATGTTGGTGTTTATACAGCCTGGGCCTAACCGAAACAAAAACATTCTTCCTCATTTACCCACCACAATCTCATTAAGACCATTCAAAAGAATGATTTTTAAACGACCAATTGCAGATTTAAAGGAAAGCGAGGTTTGTTGGTCGATACATCACAAATTTGTGGCTTTAGGTTTTCTTCTGTTACTCTTGGTAAGTGCATAGACACAGTGTTATATGGATATGGAGCAGAGAGAGAGAACGAGAGAACGAGAGAACGAGAAAGGGAGAAAGAGTCCAGTAACTGCTACAGTACATGTGATCTCCTCTGCCTTATAGTGGTTACTTTTGGAAGTCCCAGGATTGGAGCAAATACCATATAGGTCTAGGCGAATGGTTAGCTGCTGCTTTCCCCCAGACCAGGGCACCTGACCTGGGTTACCCCATCAAATACAGCCCCTGGCTTGGGGTTCCCTGAAATGTTATACTGGATGGAACCATCCGCAGCTTGGTTTGATTTGTGTGATGAATATTTGCTGTGATGTGGATTACACCACGCAGAGTATTCTGTATTAGGAATAGTAATTTCACCTGTGTCTGGGGTTATGAAAAGGTAGAGTTGACCTTCTTAAACTGTTCTGGTTCCCTCCCTGGTTTAAAATGGCAGTGTAGTCCTGTTCCCACCGTTAGCCGGTTCCTGCCCTGCTTCTGTCACTTACCAAGAATAACACGACCTGGAGCATGGCAAGGAAAAACACACCGTAGATTTATACAGCTGGACGGAGGAGGGAGAAAGGGAAGAGAGGAGAGCGGGAGAGATGGAGGAGGGATAGGGAGAAAAAGGCGTAATACAGAAGAAGAGGTAAAGAGAAGAACTCTAAGAATTAGATGGTTAGAGGAGCCAGATTGGAGAGAAAAATGAAAGAGAGAGTTTCTTTTCCTATTTCTTTTTAAAAGTTAGTTGAGTCTCCGGAGGTTTAATTGAATTTGCATTGAGTTGGGAAGAGAAAAGTTAGAGAAGCTACAGGAGGCTTACAGTACCTGACAAGATGAAGAGTCAGAGAATCACAGGAAAGAAGACAGGATAGGTTGAGATGAAGAATGGATGGAGAGAATGTTTGAAAGAGTAGGGAGCCACAGGCAACATGTGTGATAAAACATGGTGAGTAGATGACAAGCGTGAGAATGTGTCTTGCTTTCACATCCGGCCACACTCAGGCAAATTGATCTCACGGGAGAGTGGAATAGTGGAAGAAAATAAGTAGAGGAAAAGAGGGTGTGGTTGAACGAGAGGAGGGAACAGAAAGAGATATGGAATCAGGCAGGGGCGCAACTTTGGTTTTAGAAGTGGGGGGGACATTTAAAAAATATATATTTTATTGGGTATCCTGTGGGATAAACACTCCAAACAGCCTACCCAACCGCTCGGCGGAGTCCACATGGTCCTAAAGCACACCATTGATCAGTTCCCAGTGAAAGTTGCGCCCCTGGAATCAGGGTGGGAACAACAGCAAAAGAGAAAGTAAGAACTAGAAAAAAGTACAAAGATATAAAAACGACAGGAGTAGGTTTGATAGAGAGAAAAAGGATCATCTTCTCGGTACATTTCATGACCCCTGGACTAAAAAACAGTTTCAATGGAGATTCCTCATTGAGCACGCTTTTTAGTTCAGGAGTAGGCTTAATCTGTGTCTGTGAAGTCGGCCCACGCTCTTTAATCTGAAGTGGTATTAGCTTTCAGTAAAAAAAAAGAGAGAGAGGGAGAGAGACAGAGGGAGAGAGACAGAGGGAGAGAGAGAGCGAGAGAGGGAGAAAAAGAAAGAGGGAGGGAGAGAGAGAGAGAGAGAGGGAGAGAGAGAGAGAGAAATAGTGAGAGAGAGAGAAAGAGAGTGAGAAAGAGAGAGAGAGATGGAGAGAGAGAGAGAGAGAACAAGAGAGAGAGACGGAGAATGAGAAAGAGAGAAAGGGAGAGAGAGAGATAAAGAGAGAGATAAAGAGAGCAAGATAGATAGAGGGAGATAAAGAGAGCAAGATAGATAGAGGGAGATGGAGAGAGAGATAGAGAGAGAGAGAGAGATAAATAGAGAGCTGAAGAGAGCAAGATAGATAGAGGGAGATAAAGAGAGCAAGATAGATAGAGGGAGATAGATAGAGATAAAGAGAGAGAGAGAGATAAAGAGAGAGAGAGAGAGAGAGAGATAAACAGAGATAAAGAGAGAGAGAGAGAGAGATAAAGAGAGATAAAGATAGAGAGAGATAAAGAGAGAGATAAAGATAGAGAGATAAAGAGAGAGAGAGAAAGAGAGAGAGAGAAAAAGAGAGAGAAAAAGAGAGAAAGAGAGAAAGAGAGAAAGAGAGAAAGAGAAAGAGAAAGAGAAAGAGAGAGAGAGAGAGAGAGAGAGAGAGAGAGAGAGAGAGAGAGAGAGAGAGAGAGAGAGAGAGAGAGAGAAAGAAAGAAAGAGATAGAGAAAGGGAGAGAGAGAGAGAAAGAACGAGATAGAGAAAGAGAGAGAGCTGGTGTATAAGCTGTGGGGCCCTCTCCTGAGCAAACACAGCGAGACAGAGAGGCTCTTGTCTGGGACAGGGAGGGACAGGGAGGGGACAGCAACGCAGGCCTGTGAAATGTGACAGATCTATTTCTGAGCGTGAGCAGTGGAGCCCTGCCCGTCTGTGGCTGAGGTGTCAGGGTCAGGGGTCAAGGGCAGGACAGCCAATCAGGAGACAGAAATGCTTTACCTATTAAATACAAAAACAATCTCAACACAAAGCTCTCACCATATCACCCTCTCACCATATCACGTCCTCCTCTTCTCCTTCATCTTCTCCTCTGTCTTTCATTATCATCATCATCTTTATTTTCCTCCTCCCTTGTTTCTCAGTGGTCTGAAGTGTCACTAGTTTCCTCTGAAAAGCAGAGACTGGGATTAACTACCTCTTACCCAATCAAACATCCCACAGTCTCTCAAGCTCCAAGCTTCTCTATCAGTCATTGCTTGGACAGCAGCAGTTCTCACAGAACAAACAGTGAACATTGCGGTCAGACCACAGAGTCTCTGTCATTTCACAATGTGTCTGGAAAAAAACATCATGAAATGATGTACTTATGCATTTCTGTTTTGTGGAAAATGCCATTCATTTTCATTCTTTATTTCTCCAACTTCTGTGTAGTTCAATAAGGAAGTCCTCCACTGTAGGGTCAGGTCTAACATGCCACTGCTCTCTTATTCACACAAACTAAAATGTGATCAAAACTCCTACATTGATCTGTGTCTGCTTCCTACCTCCCCGAAGTCTTAGAAAGCCCCCCCCCCCCCCTCCATCCTCCTCTGCTTCCTCCTCCTACATTCCCTACGTTTCTTTGAAAGACAAAATAGGGGGATTGTATCTATTAGCGGATACCCCCCCTCCACCATTCCAGCATTGGCCCATCAGTCGAGGGAGAGGAGGGAATATTATTCAGGCAGCTGTCAGCATTCTCAGGTGAGGCCCCCCAGGCGACAGTTCAACTAACTGAGCCAGAGCATAGCGCAGGTGGCTGCTTCACTGCCTGACGCAAAAGACGAGAACGGGAAAAAAGAAAATAATAATAATGGATAAATGAGATGAGTGTTGAGATGAGAGAGCGAGAGAAAGGAGGAGAATAGGGTATTTGGCAGGTTCCCCTGATCAGCTGTCATTCAGTGTGTGTGTGTGTGTGTGTGTGTGTGTGTGTGTGTGTGTGTGTGTGTGTGTGTGTGTGTGTGTGTGTGTGTGTGTGTGTGTGTGTGTGTGTGTGTGTGTGTGTGTGTGTGTGTGTGTGTGTGTGTGTGTGTGTGTGTGTGTGTGTGTGTCAGAGTGAAGCATCGGCCGCCCAAGATTACGCCCCCAGACACACTGACATGTTTTTGCTGCCTTGAAGTTGAAAACATGAAGGAAGGGTGAGAAGAAGGGAGGGGTGTCAAAAGAGAGAGGGTAGAGATGGATAGATCTGGGATGCTAGGCTATATACAGTACAGTGTTCTGTTCTTCATTTTCTCTTTACACTCTCTCTCTCTCTCGATCCACCTCTCACTCTCTGCATCTTCCTGCCTCCAAGCAATAAGGTACTTCCGGAAAAGCAGCATATCAAAACATAACAGCGTTTCCTTTTTTGAATATTGCTGAGTTCAATATTATTCTGTTTTGAACTCCACATGGCGTTTTTCGTCTCCATACTCTAGGGCTAGCCCTTGATGAAGAGAGGTGGTTCACTAGCACATTCACATAAGGCCAGTCAAACACTTCATGTGTGGTGGAAGGAAGGTGGAAGACAATACAATGGAAAACTTCATCCGCCTTCTATCTGTGTTTGTGGGGGTGTGTGTGTGTGTGTGTGTGTGTAAGAGGCTAACTGACAGCTTAGACAGATGGGAGAGCGATCAGCAGCCAAAGAGGATTGTTGTGAAACAGGCCCAGGGTGTGGCTGTCACAGACGGAGGTTATGAATGCCTACGTAGCTCTAACGACAAGGATTAGAACACGTGGCAATAATAACACATGATGCAGGTAGAAACTAATGGAGGGTTGTTCTGAGGTTCACCTTTGTCTGTGTAACATGAGTCAATTTCACACAGGAATCAAGGTAGCCAATCAATGAAGAATTCATCCAGGATAAAACATTTTTCTATTGGCTGATAGAGGGGCCACAAAGTGTTCTGAACACCCACATAGAAATAATATCTCTCTCTTCCAACCATCTCTTTCGATCTCTAACTATCTAACAAAACATACACACAAATAACTCCTTCAGACATAAAAGGTCAAACTTGTTACATCCATTACCCTATGCCTCTTTCTATCCCCATCCTATAACACACCCACACACACAACCTTTTATCCCCAGTCTCACCCCATCGGCAGCAGATGGCTTTAATTAATATAAACTTGATAACGAGATTTTCCCTGCGATTAATACACACAGCAGTTATGGATTTAAGTGCAAGGGATTCCAGATAATGTGATTAACAGCCATTGAAGTGGAGGGCGTCTAATAGATGATTTGTAATGGAGGAGGATTGCGTGTGTGCTCACATGTGTGCGCACGTGTGTATGTTTGTGTGTGTTTGTGTGTGTGTGTGCGCGTGTGTGTGCGTGCGTGCGTGTGTGCGTGCGTGCGTGCGTGAGTGTATGTGTGCTTGGCAGGGGACAGGAGAGTAAGAATGCTGAAGGCCTAGCTTCATCCCTGCTCATTTATAAGAAGAGTTGTTATCCTCTTATTGTTTGACCAGCTGTCATTAGAACCAGAACAGGGACTGGATGTTCAGTTCAGAGAGTCACAGACAGACAGACAGACAGACATACATACATAGTGTGTCCAAGTATAAGTTAGGTCCTGAGCCTAAATTTGGATAGTAATTCAATCGGTCTATTAAAAACATGCAAGTCTTGGCACGCAACAGAGAGAAACCTGGTACCCCTAACATACTGAAGGAGAGTGTGGGTTAAAAAGCTCTGTTAAAGCTGTGCCTGAGGGTCAGAGCTAAGACACTGATCACTATGGAAACGGGGTTTGTCTCCTTCTACAGAACAAACCCTAACCGCTTCCCCATGGCTCTCATGTAATAAATTAGACAGAACTTAACACAGTCATTTGCATGGTGTGGGAATGCAAACAAGACAGTCAGACAGACAGGTGTTTGGAGAGAAGAGCTTTTCATATAGCAATCATCAGGACACAAAATGAATTGAGAATTCTGCTGCGCATACACACATGGAAACACACAAAGAATCATTAACACGCATGCACTATAGGCCCTATGCATAAATACACATAGACACATGTCTCCCACAATGCACAACTAGATGGTCTGTTACTTATCTACACAGATCTCTTCAGACACTGCCAATTGTCCAGCTGAAAGGGGGTTGAACACTTGGACATTGTTTTTGGAAGCTCCCCAGTTGTGGACCTATACCTTAACAACAAAATAAACTCAAAATAAAAAGTGGAAGTTAGTGGTAGAATAAGAGTTTAGGGAAGTACTGTTCTGAGCTATTTTTTAGCTGAAGTTCCTCATTGGAGAACGTTGGAGAACCCTCTTTCTTTCTCTTGAACCAGATTTCTGTTTTTTAACCCTCCTCCTTTACTGAGACCTAAGTTTAGTTGAATTCTTCAAATTGGATGTTTACTATCATCAACAAGTACAACAGTCCGGTCTCAAACAACACATGACAAAGAACTTTCTTCTGAAACTCGTCAGTCTATTCTTATTCTGAGAAATGATGGCTATTCCATGTGAGAAATTGCTAAGAAACTGAAGATCTCGTACAACGCTGTGTCCTACTCCCTTCACAGAACAGCGCAAACTGGCCCTAACCAGAATAGAAAGAGGAGTGGGAGGCCCCGGTGCACAACTGAGCAAGAGGACAAGTTCATTAGAGTGTCTAGTTTGAGAAACAGATGCCTCACAAGTCCACAACAGGAACCTTCATTAAATAGTACCCCGCAAAACACCAGACTCAACGTCAGTGAAGAGGCGACTTCGGGATGCTAGCCTTCTAGGCAAAGTTCATCTGTCCAATGTCTGTGTTCTTTTGCCCATCTTAATCTTCTTTTTATTGGCCAGTCTGAGATATGGCGTCTTATTTGCAACTCTGCTAGAAGGCCAGCATCCCGGTGTCACCTTTTCACTGTTGATGTTGAAACTGGTGTTTTGCGGGTACTATTTAATGAAGGTGCCAGTTGAGAACTTGAGAAGCTTCTGTTTCTCAAACTAGACACTCTAATATACTTGTCCTCTTGCTCAGTTGTGCACCGGGGCCTCCCACTCCTCTTTTGTTCTAGTTAGAGACAGTTTGCGCTGTTCTATGAAGGGAGTAGTGCACAGCGTTGTACGAGATCTTCAGTTTCTTGCAAATGGAATTGCCTTCATTTCTCAGAACAAGAATAGACTGACGAGTTTCAGAACAAAGTTCTTTGTTTCTGGCCATTTTGAGCCTGTAATCGAACCAACAAATGCTGATGCTCCAGATACTCAACTAGTCTAAAGAAGGATAGATTTGTTGCTTCTTTAATCAGCACAGAAATGTTCAGCTGTGCTAACGTAATTGCAAAAGGGTTTTCTAATGATCAATTAGCCTTTTAAAATGATAAACTTGGATTAGCTAACACAACGTGCCATTGGAACACAGGAGTGATGGTTGTTGATAATGGGCTTCTGTACGCCCAGGTAGATATTCCATTCAAAATCAGCTGTTTCCAACTACAATATTAATTTACAACATTAACAATGTCTACACTGTATTTCTGATAAATTTGATGTTATTTTAATAGTCAGAAAATGTGCTTTTCTTTCAAAAACAAGGACATTTCTAAGTGACTCCAAACTTTTGAACAGTGGTGTTTGTGTATGTGCGTTTGTTACGTTCCCACTAAAACCAACAGATAAGTCACAGACAAACACCAAAATGAAACAAAGGGGGTTTTAGGAGGGGTTCTCAAAGACACTCATGGGGGTAACCACTGTAAGCTGGCTAGCAACAAGAAACTGGTTCCTAAAAGACACTCACCGTGGGTGCCCACTAAATTTGCCTCAAAAAGCCAAACTGAAATAAAAACCCATCTTCTAATATGGAGTTCAAAAAGTAGGTGTGGCTAACCAAAGGGAAGAACACAAGATAAAAGGCTTTGTTTTCCCAGCTGTCAAGCACTTCCAATATCTCTCATATCAACTGGAGCATTGGCTTTGCTGCTTTTAGCACAGGTGAAGCTAACGACTGATTAATGAGGAGACAGGTGCAACACATCCTGACCAACGAGGATGATTCCAATCAATGCGCGTCCACACTTAAAACAGAACCAACCTCGAAATCAAAAAGTGAAGACGAGAAAAAAATGTACCTGTAAAAGTGTGTGTGTGTGTGTGTGTGTGTGTGTGTGTGTGTGTGTGTGTGTGTGTGTGTGTGTGTGTGTGTGTGTGTGTGTGTGTGGTGTGTGTGTGTGTGTGTTTGGTGTGTTTGTGTGTGTGTGTGTGTGTGTGTGTGTGTGTGTGTGTGTGTGTGTGTGTGTGTGTGTGTGTGTGTGTGTGTGTGTGTGTGTGTGTGTGTGTGTGTGTGTGTGTGTGTGTGTGTGTGTGTGTGTGTGTGTGTGTGTGTGTTTGGTGTGTACGTGTTCATGTGCATGTGTGTGTGACTCTGAGCCCAGACACTCGGGCAATGTGCCAGTCTGAACAGACCCATATGAATTTTCCAACAGAAATATCTCTCTTTCTTTCTCACTCCCACTCTCACTCTTCTAATTTCAGATTTCTTTAAAATGTGTAACTACTATGTAACTTCATCAGACAAACACAGACCCTTTTAATGACAGTGACAGGGCTGTCTAGGTGAGAGAGAGAAACAGACTTCAGGTTGTGGAATCTGAAAGCTACAGAATGAAAGAGAGTGTATATCTTGGCATTGAGAGAGGTCTAGGGAGCAAAAGAAAACAGGGGAAGGAAGGAGTGGGAACGGAGGAGAGAGAAAGAGAGGGAGGGGACAGAGAGAAAGAGAGGGAGGGGACAGAGAGAAAGAGAGAGCGGGATAGAGTGGTAGAGGGATGAAGTGAAGGAGAGAGAGGGTACAGCCGAAGCACTCTCCAATGAAAACAGAGTGTCAGATTTAACACACTTGTGCAGAAGGGACACGGCTTAATGACCCACTTCCCCTGTCAGACCATTACTGGCAGAGAGAGGGGGAGAGAGAAAGAGAAAGAGGAGGGGGAGTTAGAGGTAGGAGGGGGAGAGAAAGCAGGGGAGGAAATAAGAGAGAGGAGGGGGAGAAGTTTTGGAAAGAGAGCGAGATGGTGGGATAGTGAGGAGCAGGAGGAGTGAGAGAGGCAGAGAGGAGAGGGGAGAGAGAAAGGACAGAAGTGAGAGAAGTGAGAGAGAGAAAGAGAGAGAGAGAGAGAATACAGAAACACATATAGACCCAACCAAATCATGAGAAAACAAAACAATCATTGCTTAACACATTGGAAATAATTAATTTTAAAAAACTGAGCAAATTAGAATGCTATTTGGCCCTAAACAGAAAGTATACAGTGGCAGAATACCTGACCACTATGACTGACCCACAATTAAGGAAAGCTTTGACTATGAACAGACTCAGTGAGCATAGCCTTGCCATAGGCAGACCTGGCTCTCAAGAGAAAACAGGCAATGTGTACACAGCCCACAAAATGAGGTGGAAATTGAGCTTCACTTCCTAACCTCCTGCCAAATGTATGACCATGTTAGAGACATATGCAGTACCAGTCAAAAGTTTGTACACACCTACTCATTCAAAGATTTTTCTTAATATGTACTATTCCCACATTGCATAATAATAGTGACGAGATCAAAACTATGAAATAACACATATGGAATCATGTAGTATCTTAAAAACATGTTTTATATTTGATATTCTTCAGAGTAGCCACCCTGTCACACCCTGATCTGTTTCACCTGTCTTTGTGATTGTCTCCACCCACCTCCAGGTGTCACCCGTTTTCCCCATTAGTCCCTGGGTGTTTATTCCGGTGTTCCCTGTTTTGTCTGTTGCCAGTTTGTCTTGTCTTGTCAAGTCAGCAAGTATGTTTTTCCGTGTGCCTGCTTTTTCTTATCTCTCTGTTGCTAGTTCTCCCGGTTTTGACCCTTGTCTGCCTTGACTCTAAACCCGCCTGCCTGACCATACTGCCTGCCTTGACCTCGAGCCTGCCTGCCTGACCATACTGCCTGCCTTGACCTCGAGCCTGCCTGCCACTATGTACCTCCTGGACTCTGACCTTGTTTATCATATTTTGCCTGTCCACGACCATTCTCCTGCCTGCCCCTTGGATTGTAATAAATATCAAACTCGAATCATCTACCTCTCGTGTCTGCATCTGGGTCTCGCCCTGTGCCCATATAGTACAAACTGGCCATGACAGACCCAGCAGACTTGGACCAGCTCCGCCACGCTGTCGCCCTGCAGGGAGCCACCACTGGGAGGCATGGGGAGCTAGTGCTGGAGCTTTTGGAAGGGCTTTGTTCCCTGATAGAATGTCACGACCAAGGGTTCAAGGCTATTACGGAGAAAATCAGGGAGTTAGCTCATAGGCAGCCTGCCACCTCTGAGACCCCCCAACCACTCAGTAACCTTTTTACTATTAGTGGTGCGTTTGTACAGCCCGCATACCACCCCCGGAGCGATATTCTGGGGATCCTGGAACCTGCCGGGGATTTATTTCTCAGTGCTCCCTCATTTTTGAGCTGCAGACATCTTCGTTCCCCCCCGGACTGGTCGAAGATAGTGTATATTATTATGCTAATGTCGGGAAGGGCGCTCTCCTGGGCTACGGCAGTTTGGGAGCAACAATCCACTATTAGTTGTGATCTGGAAGACTTCATGGCAGAGGTGAGGAAGGTTTTCGATTGTCCGGTATCCGGGAGAGAGGCGGCCCGAATACGACTTGAATTACGTCAAGACTCCCGTAGTGTAGCAGACTACGCTGTAGACTTTCACTAGTTGGTTGCCGATAGTGCCTGGAATCCGGAGTCCCTATTCGGTGATAAAAGATGAGCTTGCCACTCAGGAGTTACCGGTGGACTTCGATTCCCTCATCACCCTCACCATTAGAATTGATGGACGTCTATGGGAACGCAGGAGTGAGAGGAGGTCTGGCCTAGGTCACACTCGTGAATCCGCTGTGGCTTGCTCACCTCCGAAGGAATCCGGAAATCCCCGAAGGCTGTTTTTCAGAGAGGATCTGAGGCCACCCGAGCTCCCTCGAGAATCATCGACAACGGGTGAGTTGAATACAATAGAACATATGCAACTGGGAAGAATTAGATTATAGCCTAGGGAAAGTTCATGCAGGCTAAGCTCCAACAGTTGTCTGTATTGTGGTGCTGTGCGGCATTACATAGCCACTTGCCCAGTGAAGAGACCTGAATCCTTAGTAGGTACAAGTACACTGGTGAGCCTGACTGGGAACCCTCTAATTCCCATTACCGAACTCCTTTTTATGTGATCTTGCTTTGGGGAGACCAGTCTAAATCTCTCCGGGTGCTCACTGACTCATTGACTCTAAGTATCCCTACGCAACTCCTCTCTGTTCCCGTGGGTGCCAGGGCACTAGACGGCCGCTCCATTGGAAGAGTCACGCACAACACAGTTTCATTAACCTTTCTGGCGTAGGCGTTCTGCTAGCGACCCACCTCGACAACATGCGGTGAAATTGCAGAGCGCCAAATTCAAATTACAGAAATATAAATATTTAACATTCATGAAAATACAAGTGTCATACATCCAAATAATGCCTAACTTCTTTTTAATTCAGCCTCTGTCTCAGATTTCAAAAAAGCTTTATGGTGAAAGCACATCACACGATTATCTGAGGACATCGCCCCGTGTACAAAAGCATAAAAAAACATTTTTCAACCGGGCAGGTGCGCCACGAAAGTCAGAAATAGCGATATAATAAATGCCTTACCTTTGAAGATCTTCTTCTGTTGGCACTCCAAAAGGTCCCAGCTACATCACAAATGGTCCTTTTGTTCGATAAAGTTCTTCTTTATATCCCCAAAAACTCAGTTTAGCTGGCGCGCTTCATCCAATAATCCATCGGTTTCCCTCCTTCAAAATGCATACCAAATTAATCCCAAACGTTACCAACAAACTTCTCCAAACAAGTCAAACAACGTTAACTTCACTAGGGTAGGGGGCAGCATTCGGAATTTTGGAGGGGGTGGCATGGAGGGGATGGTGTGGGGTTGCTTTGCTGGTGACACTGTCTGTGATTTATTTAGAACTCAAGGCACATTTAACCAGCATGGCTACCACAGCATTCTGCAGCAATACACCATCCCATCTGGTTTGGGCTTAGTGGGACTATCATTTGTTTTTCAACAGGATAATGACCCAACACACCTCCAGGCTGTGTAAGGGTTATTTGACCAAGGAGAGTGATGGAGTGCTGCATCAGATGACCTGGCCTCCACAATCACCCGACCTGAACCAAATTGAGATGGTTTGGACAGCAGAGTGAAGGAAAAGCAGCCGACAAGTGCTCAGCACATGTGGGAACTCCTTCAAGACTGTTAGAAAAGCATTCCAGGTGAAGCCTGTTGAGAGAATGCCAAAAGTGTGCAAATCTGTCATCAAGGCACAGGGTGGCTACTTTGAAGAATCTAAAATCTAAAATATATTAGGATTTGTTAAACACTTTTTTGGTTACTAAATGATTTAATGTGTTATTTCATAGTTTTGATGTTTTCACTATTATTCTACAATGTAGAAAATAGTAAAAATGAAGACAAATCCTTGAATGAGTGGCTGTGTCCAAACTTTTGACTGGTACTGTATTTCCCTCAGATTACACAGACCCACAAAGAATTACAAATCAAATCCAATTTTGATAAGGGAGTTTATCTGTTGGGTGAAATATCACAGCGTGCCATCACAGCAGCAGGATTTATGACCTTGTTTCACAAGAAAAGGGCAAACAGTGAATAACAAACTCCACTGTAAATACAACCCATATTTATGATAATTTATTTTCCCCTTTGTACTTATTCTCTGTCTATTTCACTTTCCGTGTCAATGTAAACATGTGTTTCCAATGCCAATAAAGCCCTTTCAATTTGGGGAGGGGGAGAGAGAGAGAGGAGATGAGGGGGGTGAGTGGGGGGGTGGAAGAAAGAGAGATTATGGGGGAGAGGGAAGGTGATGGAGAAAGACAAAAGGAGAAAGAGGGAGAGAGTGATTGATAGAGAGAGGGGGGTAGGGAAGGGGAAATAGAGAGGAGGGGAGAGAGGAGGGGAGAGAAAGGAAAAAGAGAGAGAGATGGAGGAGGGCATAGGGAGAGAAAATATTTAACTTAATACTTCAAAAATGTTAAGTGGTGAATTTACTTGCACTCCCACCAGTTACATGAAATATTGTGATGAACAGTAAATCTCGCTGGTGCAGTGTGACATTTTCAAGTACCTGTTGATGGTGGGACTCTCAACATGTTCCTAACATTCTCTTGGTGTGTGACTGGCCTGTTCACCAGGTCACACATCAGGACAAACACTTGACATAAGACATGTCCTTCAGTAATTAACCCTAAACACACACACTTGCACACACACACAAGCATGCACACCAGTGGCGGTTGTGCCGTTTAAGATGAGGGAGGCCTTATTTCTGTTACAGCATATTGGATGACTGTCATTAATATTCCATTCACCCAGGTCAATGTAACATCAATAGGTTTAGGCTGCTACATGATACTCTAATTTTCCCCAAACCCGTCATGAGGTTGCTACAACCTAGCCTACGAATGAAAGTTTACAATGTAGGTGCACACAAGTCGATAGAAAAATATGAGTAATCAAGGTGACAGTGACACATTCAATACCACTTACCCACTCTTGCCTGCATCTAGCTGATCTATGGTGCAATTATTAGTTCAAACAGTAGCAAACAAGAGTTTTTATTGGACAAGTTCAGGTATGTTTTTCCCCATTTCATTCCGTTTGTTTCTGTTTGGAAACGTTCTTCAACAGAATCGGCGGAACGAATACACTGCAAACACAGTTCACTTCCATAGCAACCACACACATGATCACTTTGCTTGTTGTATATTTCCTACAGACAATCACAGACTACAAAAGGACAACCACGGACACGTCACGGACACCGACGTCTTGCTTCTCGACAAACTTAACACCTTCTTTGTCCGCTTTGAGGATAATACAGTGCCACCGACGAGACCCGCTACCAAGGACTGTGGGCTCTCCTTCTCCATGGCCGACGTAAGACATTTAAACGTGTTAACCCTCGCAAGGCTTCCGGCCCAGACGTCCTCAGAGCATGCACAGACCAGCTGGCTGATGTGTTTACGGACATACTCAATCTCTCCCTATCCCAGTCTCCTGTCCCCACATGCTTCAAGATGGCAACCATTGTTCCTGTACCCAAGAAGACAAAGATAACTGAACTAAATGACTACCGCTCAGTGCACTCACTTTTGTCATCATAAAGTGCTTTGAGAGACTAGTCAAGGATCATATCACCTCCACCTTACATGTCACCCTAGACCCACTTAAATTTGCTTACCGCCCTAATAGGTCTACAGACGATGCAATCGCCATCACACTG
The DNA here is from genome assembly GCF_029448725.1 of Salvelinus fontinalis. Lineage (NCBI taxonomy): Eukaryota > Metazoa > Chordata > Actinopteri > Salmoniformes > Salmonidae > Salvelinus > Salvelinus fontinalis. Next base: position 36,824,359 of record NC_074672.1, on the reverse strand, counting down.
CACACTGCACACTGCCCTATCCCATCTGGACAAGAGGAATATCTATGTAAGAATGCTATTCATTGACTAAAGCTCAGCATTCAACACCATATTACCCTCAAAGCTCATCATTAACCTAAAACCCTCACAAACTTTTCCAGATGCACAATTGAGAGCATCCTGTAGGGCTGTATCACCGCCTTGTACGACAACTGCACAGCCCGTAACTGTAATGCTCTCCAAATGGTGGTGCGGTCTGCACAATGCATCACCGGGGGCAAACTACCTGCCCTCCAGGACACCTACACCACCCGATGTCACAGGAAGGCCAAAAATAAAAAAAGGTCATCAACAACAACCACTCGAGCCACTGCCTGTTCACCCTGCTACAGGTGCATTAAAGCTGGGACCAAGAGACTGAAAAACAGCTTCTATCTCAAGGCCATCAGACTGTTAAACAGACATCACTAAAACAGAGAGGCTGCTGCCTACATACAGACTTGAAATCATTGGCCACTTTATTGATTGATCACTAGTCACTTTAATAATGACACTTTAATTTTTACATGTCTTGCGTCACTCATCTCATATGTACAGTTGAAATCAGAAGATTACATACAATTAGGTTGTAGTCATTAAAACTCGTTTTTCAACCACTCCACAAATGTATTGTTAACAAACTATAGTTTTGGCAAGTCGGTTAAGACATCTACTTTGTGCATAACACAAGTTATTTTTCCAACAATTGTATACAGACAGATTATTTCACTTATAATTCACTGTATCACAATTCCAGTGGGTCAAAAGTTTACATACACTAAGATGACTGTGCCTTTTAAACAGCTTGGAAAATTCCAGAAAATTATGTCATGGCTTTAGAAGCTTCTGATCAGCTAATTGACATCATTTGAGACAATTGGAGGTGTACCTGTGGATTTATTTGAACGCAAACCTTCAAACGCAGTGCCTCTTTTCTTGACATTATGGGAAAATCAAAAGAAATCAGCCAAGACATCAGAAAACAAATTGTAGACCTCCACAAGTTTGGTTCATCCTTGGGAGCAATTTCCAAACGCCTGAAGGTACCACATTCATCTGTACAAACAATAGTACGCAAGTATAAACACCATGGACCACGTAGCCGTCATACCGCTCAGGAAGGAGACGCGTTCTGTCTCCTAGAGATGAACGATCTTTGGTGCGAAAAGTGCAAATCAATCCCAGAACAACAGCAAAGGACCTTGTGATGCTCTCTCTTTCTCGCTCTCTTCTTTCTCTTTCATTTTTTAAGAAATTAATTTGTTCAAAACTGTTCAACTATTGTCTTTCTCTCTCGTTGAGTCAACTACTCAACACATTTTATGCACTGCAGTGCTAACTAGCTGTAGTTTATGCTTCAGTACTAGATTCTCTGATTCTTTGATTGGGTGGACAATATGTCAGTTCAGGCTGCAGGAGCTCTGATAGGTTGGAGGAAGTCCTCCGGAAGTTGTCATAAGTACTGTGTACGTCAATGGAAGGGGGTGAGAACCATGAGCCTCCTAGGTTTTGTATTGAAGTCAATGTACCCAGAGGAGGACGGAAACTATCTGTCCTACGGGTGCACAATGGTGCTACCCTACAGAGTGCTGTTGAGGTTACTGTAGACATTCATTGAGAAAACAGTGTGTTTTAGTAAATTATTTGGTGACGTGAATGTATTTAGTATAGTTATATCTAAAAAGGATAACTTTCTTTAGTGTTTCAATATTTTCATTTTTCTTATTCACTGAGGAAGATGATCCTCCTCTTCCTCCTCTGAGTAGCCTCCACTTATGCACACACACACACACACACACACACACACACACACACACACACACACACACACACACACACACACGCACACACGCACACACGCACACACGCACACACGCACACACGCACACACGCACACACGCACACACGCACACACGCAGAGAGAGCCAGGGTCATGTTAACTACCAGTCTCTCAGCGCAGAAGCCTAGCTTCCTGTTTTTGACGAAATGTAACTGTGTCTAAGGCAACAATGACCCCAAAATGTCCCTTACAGACAGACTGACTGACAGACAGACAGAACAAACACAAACATACGGTTGTATCTCCCCTGTTTTATTTCTTTGGAATAGATATGTGAGCCAGGCCAGTGCTTTGCTATAGTGAAGGCTTTAGTATCGACAAGATCCAGTGGAAAACAATCAGGTGTGGGCAAGCAGGTTGGGGGCAGAATGGGACTGAAGAACACAGAGAGCTCCGGGGCTCACCAGCAAATGGCTTTTTAATGTAACTGACAATAGATGCTGTACTTCTAAAGATAAATAAAGGAGCTGTGAAAGGGAGAGAGAAAGATAAGGTGTTATTTTCTGTAAATAGTTATAGTGGTGCTTACCGTATATCTATAAACACACCACATAATAACTGAAACAAACTCATAGCCTGTGCTAACCTCTGACCCTGAACAGCAGTGACCTCTAACAGCAGGTGTAAACAGCTGGGATGATGAAGGGATAGGTTACTGTGGGAAACTCTTCCTTTTCTCACCTCTAGTCTTTGTGTGATCATGTTGAGCCATTCTCCACAGTACAAACACAGCTATGTCTAACTGAGCACTGTTAGAGTGTGTGAGCTCAGATCAGTCTTAGTAGGAACATCACTGCACACTGTTCAAGTGTAGCACTCCCTAGGGCCCTCTCCAGGTTGGCACTGAGTTCCCCTTCCCTCATTTACCCCCATGGATCCTGTGGCCCCTCTACAGAGGCTAGGGAGGGTCAGTAGAAAGAGGGGGAAGCACTTCCTCAGGAAAAGCATTAAAGAGGCAAGTATTGATTCTGGATTTTAAATGTTTTTCACTGTGATTTATCCAATTAGCCTCTGATCCCTCTATGGGCCCACAACTGTCTCCCCTGGGGCTGGGGGAAGGGGCAGGGGCCGGGGGCCATGGGTTGGGCTGGGGTTGGGGCCTTGGCTGAGGCTGAAGCTGGGGCCGTGGCTGAGGCTGGGGCAGGGGCAGGGGCAGGGGAAGGGGCTGGGGCAGGGGCAGGCGCTGGGGCAGGGGCTATTGTTGGGGCAGGGGGCTGGGAGAGCCAGATGAAATCTGCCAATGGGAAATCCCCCTAAACTCCTAGATGGGATCTCAATTAGAAGATGCATGTGGAATTCAAGAGAAAATATTAGTCCAGCCCATCCAAGCCCATCTCAGTCCATCCCAGTCCATCCCAGCCCATACAAGTCCATGCCAGCTCATCCCAGCCCATCTCAGTCCATCCCAGCCCCTCTTAGTCCATCCCAGCCCATACAAGTCCATGCCAGCCCATCTCAGTCCATCCCAGCACATTCCAGCCCATCTCAGTCCATCCCAGCCCATACAAGTCCATGCCAGTCCATCCCAGCCCATCTCAGTCCATCCCAGCACATACCAGCCCATCTCAGTCCATCCCAGCCCATCTCAGTCCATCCCAGCCAATCTCAGTCCATCTCAGTCCATCCCAGCCCATCTCAGTCCATCCCAGCCCATACAAGTCCATGCCAGTCCATCCCAGCCAATCTCAGTCCATCCACTCTATTCCAATTCAATCCAGTTCAGCCTTGCCCATCTAAGGCTTTGCTTACAAAGGCCGCCCAATTATAATATTTTTCTGCTAGTTGGTCTTTTGACGAATCACATCAAATATTTTTCAAAGCTGATCTGATTGGTAAAAATACCAATTAGTGAAAAAACTGATAGAATTGGGCTGCCTGTCTAAACACAGCCTTACTCAAACCTGAGCTGAGCCAGCTTCTGGCTCTGTCCCTCCTGTGTTTGGTCCAGTGTTGGATATTGCCATTGTTGAATACACTCTACACTTCCCCTTTCTCCTCTAACCTCCACCTCCTCTCCCTTCTTCTGTGAAAAATCAATGGTAAGTTATTTAGCAGATACAAGAAGGGGATCAATCTAGCACCATGCTTCAGAGCGCTTGCTGCGTGTGTGTGCGTGTGTGCGCGTGTGTGCGCGTGTGTGCGCGTGTGTGTGCGTGTGTGTTCCACTGCCACGGCCCTAGGTGACAGAAATGTTTTAACGGGAAAAAGAACAATGGAGAGGAAAAGAGAAAGTGTTCTTGTCTGTTCAAAGGGAGGCCAGACATGGGGAGAAGAAGGGACGAAAGAGAGGGAGGCCAGACATGGGGAGAAGAAGGGACGGAAGAGAGGGAGGCCAGACATGGGGAGAAGAAGGGACGAAAGAGAGGGAGGCCAGACATGGGGAGAAGAAAGGACAACATTTTATTTTAATTTAATTTAATCTTGATTTAACTAGGGAAGACATATATTTTGTTATTCTTTCCATTCAAACACTCCACATTGAACATGATGAGGAATATTGTCTATTGTAAATCTATATTTGATTCAAAGTACTGGTACCGGTATTGACTTGGTACCGGTACCCCTTGTACATAGCCACATTATTGTTATTTTATTGTGTTACTATTTTTTATTTTGTTTATTTGGCACATTTTTCTTACTTTTTTAAAACTCTGCATTGTTAGCTAATGGCTTGTAAATAAGCATTTCACGGTAAGGTCTACACCTGTTGTATTCGGCACGTGTGACAAATAAAATTTTATTTTATTTTGATTTGATTTGAAGTACTGTTTTGTCCTGAATGGATTCAAATGAAATGGAGAAAAGCCGTGTGCATGTTCTGTAGACACATAGCAACCACTTCGAGATAAAGACAGGGTATGTATAATGTAGCCATGGAGAGAAGGACAGCAAAGAGGGGGTGAAAACAGCAACAGAGTGAAGATTGAATGTGAAGAAGAGGAGGAGAAAACAGGGTCAGAGATTAGAGGAGTCCGACACCTGTGTGTGTGTCCCAAGTGCTCTCTTTATAGATCACTATATGCAACGTCCCAAAATCCCAAGTGATTAGAATCAGATGCAAACACACACAAACACACACACGCAGGTGCACACACACACACACCCGGGTGAACACACACACGGGTGCACACACACACACACCCGGGTGAACACACACACGGGTGCACATCGCCATGTGTACCCTGTTTCCATCCTAAATAAAGTCAGAAACAGACCATAAACAAACTAAATAACCATGTTTTAAACACCAAATGCAAAAGCAGGCCTCTTCCTCTTGCTTTACTTGGGGTTTTAACATGACCCATTACATTCTCCTCCCTTTTATCCTGCTGTTTAAAACACAAGTGTTTGATGTTTGGGTTATTGTTTCCAATACAACACTGATCTGTTGTGTCAATAGTCCTTGACACTTTGTCCCAGAATGGAGTGTGTGTGTGTTGTGTGTGTGTTTTTCAGGAGACATTTGGTTGAGCAAGTGTGTGGGTGTGTTTCTGTGCGTTCATGGCCATTGGGAGTGTTTGACAGAGGCCAATATTATTCATCCCAGACAATATCCTAAAATGGCTAATTATCCTGACCAATTAGCTGACTAATTAAACAATCTAAGCGGACAATCTATCAGCTGTCACAGATCAATAGATGCTTTCCATGCTGCAGATAGAGAGAAATAAAAGATAGACAGAAAGAGAGAGAGAGAGAGCCCACTGCCACCCCTATCAGATCACAGCAGTCTACTTGAACAGAGGAATACTCAATCATGAGGTATAAAAGCCAAAAGAACTGTATAATATTAAGAAATGCCATAGATGAAAGGAATGTAGAGTGGGAACCTTCCAAAAATCAATTAGGCAACAACAAATTCAATCCCTTTTAGACAACTTCCCTGACAAAACGTTCCACAGTAATAGTGAAGGTGTAAACTTGGCAGGAGAAAATCGAAACAGTATATTTGACGTCACGGCTTCCCTATCAGCTTCCCTGTCATACGGGGCACCAGGTAGCCTAGTGGTTAGAGTGTTGGACTAGTAACCGAAAGGTTGCAAGATCAAATCCCTGAGCTGACAAGGTAAAAATCTGTTGTTCTACCCCTGAACAAGGCAGTTATTAACCCACTGTTCCTAGGCCGTCATTGAAAATAAGATTTTTTCTTAACTGACTTGCCTAGTTAAATAAAGATAACATTTATAAAAAAATCTAAACATTTCAAACAGAAAATCAAAGAAAAAAACAACAACAATGACAAATGGTTTGATGAAGAAGGCAAAACCAAAGAAAGAAATTGAGAAACCTATCCAACCAAAAACATAGAGACCCAGAAAACCTGAGTCTACGGCTTCACTATGGTGAATCACTTAAACAATACAGAAATACCTTACGGAAAGAAGAAGAAGGAACAGCAAGTCAAAAATCAGCTCAATGTAATTGAAGAATCCGTAGACTTCGAAAACACCAAACAAACAACAACTCGAAGAGTTATCGATCCAAAATGGAGATGTATGGGTAAATCACTTGTCCAAACTTTTTGGCCCTATAAAAAAGATCAGACAGAAAAAACATATACATGATCAAATACAAATCTTAGAATCAGCTCTTAAAGATGACCAGAACACACTAAATTCTCCAATTACATTGAATGAACTACAGGACAAAATACAGGCCTGTGATGTTGATGGTATCCTCAATGAAATGATAAAATACACAGAAAACAAATTCCAATTGACTATACTTAAACTCTTTAACATTATCGTTAGCTCTAGCATCTTCCCCAATAGTTGGAACCAAGGACTGATCCACCTAATGCACAAAAGTGAATACTCATCTGACCCCAATAACTACCGTGGGATATGCATCAACAGCAACAGAAAATCCTCTGCATTATCATTAACAGCAGACTTGTTCATTTCCTCAGTGAAAACAATGTACAGAGCAAATGTCAAATTGGCTTTTTACCAAATTAAATATGACAGACCACGTATTCACCCTGCACACCCTAAATGACAAACAAATAAACTGAAATAAAGGCAAAGTCTTCTCATGCTTTGTTGATTTCAAAAAAGCATTTGACTCAATTTGGCATCAGGGTTTATGAAGATGGTTAAACCAAGGCCTTATACCTTTTAAAGGGTTAATGCATAATAAACATAATAAATTATGTTATGATAAACTGTTAGTATCCTCTTCAGGAGACCTTTGTGTGTGTGTGATATTAACCTGTTCGGAGTGTTGTGACCTTCAGACACTATCAGAAAGCGTCTACATTAAGGCGTCTACATTCAGACTCCACCTATCTGGATCCCACCGTGGTTGTCTGGTTTTCTGAGAACACAAGGCTGCCACAGACCTGATGAAACCAGCCCCATGTGAGAAGATGCTTACACTCGCTCACATTGTTATGACTCTATACTTGTGATGAAATGTCAGGGAAAGTTATGTAAAGGGGATTGGGGAGGATATATGAGTTACAGGATGTCTTAGGCATTTTGCAGAACTTGGGGAGAACTATCATATACTGTTATACTGTACTCTGTACCATCTTCTGCCTACAATTGTATTACTAAAAGGAGTTTTTTAATACTTAAACAAAAGGTCTGTGTTTCCTTTCCATTACTAATGTATGTTTGATAATTATATGGACCTGATCATTTGTTGAAGAAATTGACCAACATCGCTGTACAAATTGATGGAATGTGGTGTTGGGGGATAAGTATATGACATTATAAAATCCATGTACACAAACAACAAGTGTGCGGTTAAAATTGACAAAAAACACACACATTTCCTTCCACGGGGCTGTGGCGTGAGACAGGGATGCAGCTTAAGCACCACCCTCTTCAATATATATATATCAACAAATTGACGAGGGCACTAGAACGGTCTGCAGCACCCGGACTCACCCTACTAGAATCTGAAGTCAAATGTCTACTATTTGCTGATGATCTAGTGCTGATGTCACCCACCAAGGAGGGCCTACAGCAGCACCTAGATCTTCTGCACAGATTCTGCCGGACCTGGGCCCTGACAGTAAATCTCAGTAAGACAAAAATACTGGTGTTCCAAAAAAGGTCCAGTCGCCAGGACCACAAATACAAATTCCATGTAGACACTGTTGCCCTAGAGCACACAAGAAAACGATACATACCTCGGCCTAAACATCAGCGTCACAGGTAACTTCCACAAAGCTGTGAATGAGCGGAGAGACAAGGCAAGAAGGGATGCCATCAAAAGGAACATAAAATTGGACATACCAATTAGAATCTGGCTAATAATACTTGAATCAGTTATAGAACCCATTGCCCTTTATTGTTGTGAGGTCTGGGGTCCGCTTACCAACCAATAGTTATTTGCACATCGTTACAACACTGTGTATAGACATAATTTGACATTTGAAATGTCATTATTCTTTTGGAACTTCTGTGAGTGTAATGTTTACAATTAATTGTATTGTTAATTTCACTTTTGTTTATCTTCTACTTCACTTGCTTTGTCAATATTATCATATGTTCCCCATGCTGATAAAGCCCATGAGAGAGAGAGAGAGAGAGAGAGAGAGAGAGAGAGAGAGAGAGAGAGAGAGAGAGAGAGAGAGAGAGAGAGAGAGAGAGAGAGAGAGAGAGAGAGAGAGAGAGAGAGAGAGAGAGAGAGAGAGAGAGAGAGAGAGAGAGAGAGAGAGAGAGAGAGAGAGAGAGAGAGAGAGAGAGTGTTTGCTCAGTTTTCAGAGTGAATATTCCAAATAAGCATGGGGGAAATACTATATACTTTATTTGAAATTAGCAAGTTGCTTCTATGAACACAATTTCATTTTGTGTTTATTTTGTGTTACAAAGGTTAATTTGTGTCAAGTTTCTATCAGTGTGTGTATGTTTCTGTGTCTATTTGTGTGTGGATGTGCATGAGAGAGAGTGATGACAGTAGTACTGCAGGGAAGAGGCAGGACAGACATTCCCACAGGACAGAGAGAGAGGGGCAGGTCCCACTGTTGTTTCTCAGGCCTTATCTGATCAAGGCATCAACACTTACACTCCTCCCTTTCCACCCTCCCTCCGCAACAACCCTCCCTCTTTCTGTTACCTCCCTCCCTCTCCCTCTCTCTCTCAATTCGATTCAATGTAAGGCCTTTATTGGCATGGGAAACGTGTTTACATTGCCAAAGCAAGTGAAATAGATAATAAACAAAAATGAACAGTAAACATTACACTCATGAAAGTTCCAAAAGAATAAAGACATTTCAAATGTTATATTATGCGCAAATAGTTAAAGTAAAAAAAGAGAGAAAAAAATAAACATAAATATGGGTTACATTTACAATGGTGTTCTTCACGAGTTGCCCTCTCTCTCTCTCTCTCTCTCTCTCTCTGAATATGTTTAAAGGATAATGAGTTCATCCCTCTCTTATTTATGGTGTCCCTGACAGGTCAACATGACACACACACACACACGTGTGTGTGTGTGTGTGTGTGTGTGTGTGTGTGTGTGTGTGTGTGTGTGTGTGTGTGTGTGTGTGTGTGTGTGTGTGTGTGTGTGTGTGTGTGTGTGTGTGTGTGTGTGTGTGTGTGTGTGTGTGTGTGTGTGTGTGTGTGTGTGTTGTTTATGCATGTGGTACTGGCAGCCTGTCAAAGTGGAGCTAAATTGCATTAAAATAGTGCAGCGCTTGTCTCAAATTTACATGGGAATTAGGCAGAGTAGTGGCAATTACCTAGGCCAACGCTGCTAATTGAATAAGGCTGAAACGCTTTCTCTCTTTTTTCCTCCCCTTCCCTCTCTCCCTCTCTTTTCATTCCATGCATGGTGTCATACGCTTTTCATCTCCAATGTCATTGTGGCTACACTTCGCCCTCCTCAAGGGCCCATTGTCCAACACATTGTTAAACCATCACGACGCAGAGAAGAGTGGGGATTGCTGGTGACTGGAATCTGTAAGCATGTTGGTGTATAGAGGCTTGTTTGTTTTTGGGACATGTTGATTTATAGGGGCATGTTTGTTTATAGGTTAAAGGGACATGCTTGTTTATAGGGACATGTTTGTTTATGGGGACACGTTTGTTTATAGGGACATGTTTGTTTATGGGGACACGTTTGTTTAAAGGGACATGTTGATTTATAGGGGCATGTTAGTTTACAGGGACATGTTTGTTTAAAGGGACATGTTTGTTTATAGGGACACGTTTGTTTACAGGGACATGTTGATTCATAGGGACATGTTTGTTTTAGAGACATGTTTGTGTTTAGGGACATGTAGGTTTATAGGTACTAGTTGGTTTTTAGGGGCTTGTTGGTTTATAGGGACACGTTTGTTTATAGGGACATGTTTGTGTATAGGGACATGTTGGTTTATAGGGACATGTTGGTTTTTAGGGGCTTGTTGGTTTATTGGGACATGTTTGTGTCACATATGTGTGTTTTCACATGTGTCTGTTACGTTTAATATGTGCAGTTAAGTGTGTTGTTTGGTGGGGATTTCTTTTCTCCTGTCCTGTGGGAAACTTATCAGTAACAGAGAGAAGAAAAAAAAACAAAGACAGACATGACCAGAACACACCCTGAGGGAGACACAGAACACATGAACACACACAGATACAGTAAGCCTGTGTGGAGTGACTGGGGACATCCCTGAGACTAGGGGACATCACTGAGAGGAGAGCTGCATTGTAACTCATATAGTGCAAGTCACACACATAACATGCGTTATATTCCACTGGAAGATTTGCATGGCACATTGTTATCACAACATCTTGTAATATATACATTTTTGCCTGAGATGATTTAATGCCCATTACTCAATACACAAACACGCCCCAAATTGAAGTTGAAATATGAAAGTGGTTGGTTTTGTTGGTGTTGGTTTTTGGGACATGTTGGTTTATATGGACATGTAGGTTTATAGGGACATGTTGGTTTATAGGGACATGTTGGTTTATAGGGACATGTTGGTTTATAGGGACATGTTTGTTTGTAGGGACATGTTGGTTTATAGGGACATGTTGGTTTATAGGGACATGTTTGTTTATAGGGACATGTGTGTTTATAGGGACATCGTTGGTTAATAGGGACATGTTGGTTTATAGGAACATGTTGGTTTATAGGGACATGTTTGTTTATAGGGACATGTTGGTTTATAGGGACATGTTTGTTTATAGGGACATGTTTGTTTATAGGGACATGTTGGTTTATAGGGACATGTTTGTTTATAGGGACATGTTGGTTTATAGGGACATGTTGGTTTATAGGGACATGTTTGTTTATAGGGACATGTGTGTTTATAGGGACATCGTTGGTTAATAGGGACATGTTGGTTTATAGGAACATGTTGGTTTATAGGGACATGTTTGTTGATAGGGACATGTTGGTTTATGAGGACATGTTGGTTTATAGGGACATGTTGATTTAAAGGGACATGTTTATTTATATTTATATTTAATTTTTAAATCCTGTTGGTTTATAGTAACATGTTGGCATATAGGTACATGTTTGGGTATAGGGACATGTTGGTTTATAGGGACATGTTGGTTTATAGGGACATGTTGGTTTATAGGGACATGTTGGTTTATAGGGACATGTTTGTTTATAGGGACATGCGGGTTTATAGGGACATGTTGGTTTATAGGGACATGTTTGTTTATAGGGACATGCGGGTTTAAAGGGACATGTTTGTTTATAGGGACACGTTGGTTTATAGGGACATGTTTGTTTATAGGGACACGTTGGTTTATAGGGACATGTTGGTTTATAGGGACATGTTGGTTTATAGGAACATGTTTGTTTATAGGTTAAAGGGACATGTTTGTTTATAGGGACATTTGTGTTTATCGGGACATGTTTGTTTATAGGGACATGTTGGTTTACGGTGACATGTTGTGGTATAGGGGAGTGTTGGTTTTTAGTGACATGTTGGTGTATAGGGGCTTGTTGGTTTATAGTGACATGTTGGTGTATAGGGGCGTGTTGGTTTATAGGGATATGTTTGTGTCACATATGTGTGTTTTCACATGTGTCTGTTACGTTTAATATGTGCAGTTAAGTGTGTTGTTTGGTGGGGATTTCTCTTCTCCTGTCCTGTGGGAAACTTATCAGTAACAGAGAGAAGAAAAAAAAACAAAGACAGACATGACCAGAACACACCTTGAGGGAGACACAGAACACACGAACACACACACAGATACAGTAAGCCTGTGTGGAGTGACAGGGGACATCCCTGAGACTAGGGGACATCACTGAGAGGAGAGCTGCATTGTAACTCATATAGTGCAAGTCATACACATAACATGCGTTATATTCCACTGGATGATTTGCATGGCACATTGTTATCACAACATCTTGTAATATATACATTTTTGCTGAGATAATTTAATGCCCATTACTCACTACACAAACACGCCCCAAATTGAAGTTGAAATATGAAAAGTGGTTATATTGTGTGTGTGCGTGTTTGTGTTTGTGTGTGTGTGTGTGTGTGTGTGTGTGTGTGTGTGTGTGTGTGTGTGTGTGTGTGTGTGTGTGTGTGTGTGTGTGTGTGTGTGTGTGTGTGTGTGTGTGTGTGTGTGTGTGTGTGTGTGTGTGTGTGTGTGTGTGTGTGTGTGTATGTAGTGGTATTGGGAAGCAGTGTGTGTGGCTGTTTCTGCCTCAGTGTGTGAAGGACTGATTATGCCTGCTCTCAGGACTATCAGCATGTGGCTGTCCTGCTTATCAGATCTATCTAATAAGGCAAAACTAAACACACACACACGGCCGCTACACATTTAAAACAAATGGTTCTATATAGTGCTAAAAAAGTGTAATTTGGCTCGTAACCATATCAGATACCTTTTTGGTGCTATATACAGTTGAAGTCGGAAGTTTACATACACCTTAGCCAAATACATTTAAACTAAGTTTTTCACAATTTCTGACATTAAATCCTAGTTAAAATGTCCTGTCTTAGGTCAGATAGGATCACCACTTCATTTTAAGAATGTGAAATGTCCGAATAATAGTAGAGAAAATAATTTATTTCAGCTTTTATTTCTTTCATCACATTTCCAGTTTCATCACATTTCCAGTTCCAGGGTCAGAAGTTTACATACACTCAAATAGTATAGTGTTTGGTAGCATTGCCTTTAAATTATTAAACTTGGGTCAAACATTTCGGGTAGCCTTCCACAAGCTTCCCATAATAAGTTGGGTGAATTTTGGCCCATTCCTCCTGACAGAGCTGGTGTAACTGAGTCAGGTTTGTAGGCCTCCTTGCTCGCACATGCTTGTTCAGTTCTGCCCACAATTTTTCATTCGGATTGAGGGCAGGGCTTTGTGATGGCCACTCCAATACCTTGACTTTATTGTCCATAAGCCATTTTGCACCAACTTTGGAAGTATGTTTGGGGTCATTGTCCATTTGGAAGACTCATTTGCGACCAAGCTTTAACTTCCTGACTGATGTCTTGAGATGTTGCTTTAATATATCCACAGAATTTTCCCGCCTCATGATGCCATCTATTTTGTGAAGTGCACCAGACTCTACTGCAGCAAAGCACACCCACAACATGATGCTGCCACCCCTGTGCTTCATGTTTGGGACGGGGTTCTTCGGCTTACAAGCCTCCTCCTTTTTCCTCCAAACATAACGATGGTCATTATGGCCAAACAGTTCTATTTTTCTTTCATCAGAACAGAGGACATTTCTCCAAAAACTACGATCTTTGTCCCCATGTGCAGTTGCAAACCGTAGTCTGGCTTTTTTATGGCGGTTTTTGAGCAGGTGCTTCTTCCTTGCTGAGCGGCCTATCAGGTTATGTTGATACAGGAATCGTTTTACTGTGGATATAGATACTTTTGTGCCTGTTTATTCCAGCATCTTCACAAGGTCCTTTGCTGTTGTTCTGGGATTGATTTGCACTTTTCGCACCGAAGTACGTTCATCTATAGGAGACAGAACGCGTCTCCTTCCTGAGTGGTATGACGGCTGCGTGGACCCATGGTGTTTATACTTGCATACTATTGTTGTAAAGATGAACGTGGTACCTTCAGGCATTTGGGAATTGCTCCGAAGGATGAACCAGACTTGTGGAGGCCTACAACTGTTTGTGTGAGGTCTTGGCTGATTTCTTTTGATTTTCCATTATGTCAAGCAAAGAGGCACTGAGTTTGAAGGTAGGCCTTGAAATTCATCCACAGGTACACCTCCAATTGACTCAGATGATGTCATTTAGCCAATCAGAAGCTTCTAAATCCATGACATAATTTTCAGAAATTTTCCAAGCTGTTTAAAGGGACAGTCAACTTAGTGTATGTAAACTTCTGACCCACAGGAATTGTGATACAGTGAATTATAAGTGACATAATCTGTCTGTATACATTTGTTGGAAAAATGACTTGTGTTATGCACAAAGTAGATGTACTCACCGACTTGCCAAAACTATAGTTTGTTTACAAGACATTTGTGGAGTGGTTGAAAAACATGTTTTAATGACTCCAACCGAAGTATATGGTAACGCTAATGAACTTATCCTCTGCAGTAGAGGTAACTCTGGGTCGTCCTTTCCTGTGGCGGTCCTCATGAGAGCCAGTTTCATCATAGCGCTTGATGGTTCTTGTAACTGCACTGGAAGAAACTTCCATGTTCCAGCATTCCTTCCATCTCTCCCTATACCTCCTTATCCTCATACTGTTCACCTACAGAATATTTTCTGAGGCGTGTTAGTGTTAGCTTTATTAGCTGTGTTAGCTGCATTAGCTATGGTAGCTGTGTTAGCTATGTTAGCTGTGTTAGCAGTGTTATCTGTATTAGCAATGTTACCTGTGTTAGCTGTGTTAGCTAGTTTAACTATTTTAGCTGTGTTAGCTGTGTTAGCTGTGTTAGCAGTGTTAGCTGTTAGCTATGTTAGCCTTGTTAGCTGTGGAAACATATGTTGTTCTTCTACTTCCTCTGTTAAACACTCACTATATATAACACTCAGTATTCCCCCAGCTAGAAAACACACAGTGGCCCAATAGCAAATAGCAAAAACTATTTCAAGTTCTCATGCAAGGAAACACTCTGACACCAAAACAGACATAGACACACACATACAGACTCAGTCTAGGGTCTAGGGTCTACGTGTCAGTCACAGTGTGTGTGTTGTGTCTGACCCCTCAGCCCAGCCGTTGTGCCTCATCAGGTATTTTCACTCATAATATCACCAGCAGAACCCTGTAGGCACATACACACACACGCCTCATGTTAAAGCTTGAACAACCTACTTTTGAGTGAGCATGTGTGCTTTCCCTACCCCACCCCAGCCCCACAAAGCATTTCCCAATAGCGCCTTGCTCTTCTCCCTCTTTCTATCTTACTCCCCCCTCTCTCTATTCCTGTTCTATATATAAATCAGATTCATGACAGGAGGCCATTTTGGGGCGAAAGTGTTACCGCAGATCCCCATTAAGAGTGCAGCGACTAGCTGTGCTGTGCTAAATTCCATACAGAGGTAATAAAGTTATGTGATACCTTGGCCTAGTACTTATTATTCTCTTTAATTACAACTCTATATCTATCTATCTATCTATTTTTCTATATATCTATCTATCTATCTCTCTCTCCCTCCCTCTCTCTCTCTCTCTTTTTCTCTCTCTCTTATTCTCTCTCTCTGTCTCTCACTCTCTCTCACTCTCACTCTTTCTCTCATTCTCTCTCTCACTCTCTTTCTCCCTCTCATTCTCTCGCTCTTTCTTTCACTTATTCTCTGTCTCTTTCTCACTTTCTTCCTCTCTTTCCCTCTCACTCTCTCTCTCTCTCTCTCTCTCTCTCTCTCTCTGTCTCTCTCAAATTCTCTCTTTTTCTTTCTCTTTCTCTCTCTCTCTCTCAGTTTAATTCAATTTAAGGGCATTGTTGGCATGGGAAACATATATTTACATTGACAAAGCAAGTGAAATAGATAAACAAAAGTGAAATAAACAAAAAAGTGCATAGTAAACATTACACTCACAAAAGTTCCAAAATAATAGAGACATTTCAAATGTCATATTATGTCTATATACAATATTGTAATTGTGTGCAAATAGTTAAAGTACAAAAGTGAAAATAAATAAACATAAATATATGTTTTCTTCTAGCAACAGGTCACAAAGCTTGCTGCTGTGATTGCACACAGTGGTATTTCATCCAATAGATATGGGAGTTTATCTTTTCAAGTTCTTTGTGGATCTGTGTAATCTGAGGGAAAAAATATGTGTCTCTAATTTGGTCATACATTTTGCAGGAGGTTAGGGAGTGCAGCTCAGTTTCCACCTAATTTTGTGGACAGTGTACACATAGCCTGTCTCTCTTGAGAGCCAGGTCTGCCTACAATGGCCTTTATCAATAGCAAGGCTATGCTCACTGAGTCTGTACAAGTTTGGGTCCGTCACGGTGGTCAGGTATTCTGCCACTGTGTACTCTCTTTTCAGGGCCAAATAGCATTCTAGTTTGCGCAGTTGTTTTGTAAATTCTTTCCAGGGTTTCAAGTAATTATCTTTTTGTTTTCTCATGATTTATTTGGGTCTAATTGTGTTGCTGTCCTGGGGCTCTGTGGGGTCTGTTTGTGTTTGTTAACAGGGCCCCCGGACCAGCTTGCTTAGGGGACTCTTCTCCAGGTTAATTTCTCTGTAGGTGATGGCTTTGTTATATAAGGTTTGGGAATCATTTCCTTGTAGGTGGTTGTAGAATTTAACAGCTCTTTTCTGGATTTTGATAATTAGCAGGTATCGGCCTAATTCTGCTCTGCATGCATTATTTGGTGTTTTCTGTTGTACACAGAGGATATTTTTGCAGAATCCTGCATGCAGAGTCTCAATTTGGTGTTTGTCCCATTTTGTGAATTCTTGGTTGGTGAGCGGACTCCAGACCTCACAAACATTAAGGGCAGTGGGTTCTATAACCGATTCAAGTATTTTCAGACAGATCAAATTTGATGTTCCTTTTGATGGCATAGAAGGCACTTCTTGCCTTGTCTCTCAGATTGTTCACAGCTTTGTGGAAGTTACCTGTGGCGCTGATGTTTAGGTCGATGTACGTACTGTATAGTTGATGTTCTCTAGGGCATCGGTGTCTAGATGGAATTTGTATTTGTGGTCCTGGCGACGACCTTTTTTGGAACATCATTATTTTTTATCTTACTGAGATCTACTCTGGGCATAGGTATGACAGAATCTGTGCAGAAGATCTAGGTGCTGCTGTAGGCCCTCCTTGGTTGGTGACAGAAGCACCAGATCAATATACAGTAGACATTTGACTGGGTACTGCAGACTGTTCTAGTGACCACGCCAGTTCGTTGATATATTTTTTGAAAAGGGTGGGGCTTAACCTGTTTGGGCTGCAGAGGCAGTATTGAGTAGCCGGATAAAAGGTGCCCATTTCAAACGGCCTCGTACTCAATTCTTGCTCGTACAATATGCATATTATTATAATTTTTGGATAGAAAACACTCTCTAGTTTCTAAAACCGTTTGAATTATATCTGTGAGTAAAACAGAACTCATTTTGCAGCAAACTTCCTGACAGGAAGTGGAAAATCTGAAATCGATGCTCTGTTCTAGGGCCTGCCTATAAATGTCCTTGATATATATCAGTATACATGCACTTCATACGTCTTCCACTAGATGTCAACAGGCAGTGAGAGAAGAAATGGAGTGTAACTTGATCTGGGGTTGAACAAAAGCTCTTTGTATGACTTGTCACCAGTTTCCTGTTTTCTGGAGAGCGCGTGAAGGGACCTGGTTTTGCCTTCTGTACAGCTGTCGTTATAGATGACTAATTTCTCCGGCTTTGATTTTATTTGATACATGTGACAATATCATCGTAAAGTATGTTTTTTCAATATAGTTTTATTAGATTATTGACATTTTTCCGGGACGTTAGGCGTGTTGCGTTGTGTGCCTTTGTTCAGGAAGGAGAGCTTCGCGCCACTTTGCTAGCTTTCCGTGCTAATTGACTGGAGAAGAGGACATTCTAAATCCAAACAACGATTGTTCCCGACAAAGGACCCCTTGTACAACATTCTGATGAAAGATCGTCAAAAGTAGGACCCATTTTATGATGCTATTTCATATATCTGTCGAACATGTTGTACTAGTCGTTTGCGCCCAGAGTTTGGGCACTCTCTCGCTATAACTAAGCTGGATGTCGTAATGAAGTTATTTTTAGAATTCTAACACGGCGATTGCATTAACCTGTTGGGGATGGGGGCGCTGTTTAGACTATTTATGCTAATGTGGCTAATTTTTTAAACGGCTTCCCACAAAATCCTTGATCGTACAATATGCATATTATTATTATTATTGGATGGAAAACAGTCTATAGTTTCTATAGGAGTTGAAATTTTGTCTCTAAGTGGAACAGAGCCCATTCTACAGCAATTTCCCTGACATGGAGTCAGATTTGAGAAATGTTGGCCACTTTTCTGAAGTCAGTTAAAAGGGCACTGTCGTTGCTATGACTATACGGACACTTCTTACGTCTTCCCCTGGATGCCTTTACGTGATGACGATTCCAACGGGCTCGATTGCGCGTTCACAGGTCCTACAAATGAAAAAACTCTGAAGCTAGTCATTCTTTGGGAGCTGCGTAACGCGCGTGGAAGACACCGACCCTCTCCTGTTCCAAGCGTTAGTTTAGCCTGTTATATTTCTCCGGTCATCTTTTCACTCGTTATAGGAGTTACAAACATCACAAAGTAGTTAATTTAAAGCGTTTTATAGCAATTTATATCCGTTTAGTGCGATTTTGGGACATTTATTTTTGCAACGATGTGAAAAGTTGGGCACGCTTTTCAGTTCATCCCGAACGTAGTTGACATTTCCACATGGCAAGAGGACAGCTTTCCACCAAAAGACGATTTCTCCCAAGAAAGGATCCTTTGCCCAAGATACTGATGGAAGAACAGCTCAAGGTAGGACATTTTTATTATGATAAATCGTGTTTCTGTCGAAACATTTTAGTGGCTTAGGACGCCATGTTTTTTGACGTAGCTTCGCTTGGCGCAAACTGTATTGAAAAGTAAGGATAAATTAAAAAATGTAATAACGCAATTGTATTAAGAATTAAATTGTCTATCAATCCCTGTCCACCCTATATTTTTTAGTCACGTTTATGAGTATTTATGTATAAGAGTAGATCACTGTCTAAGTGGCGCAAGGACAAATTCTGACCAGCTGAGTTACATTTCACATTGTCTAACCATGATTTTGGTGGCTAAATATAAACATTTTCGATCAAACTGTATATGCATGTTGTAATGTGATGTTACAGGAGTGTCATCGGAAGAATTCTGAGAAGGTTAGTGAAAAAATTAATATCTTTTGGCGATGTTGACTTTTATCGCTCACTTTGGCTAGAATCAATGCTGGGCTGCTAATTGCTATGTGCTAAGCTAATATAACGATTTATTGTGTTTTCGCTGTAAGACACTTAGAAAATCTGAAATATTGTCTGTATTCACAGGATCTGTGTCTTTCGATTCGTGTATGCTGTGTATTTTTACGAAATGTTTGATGATTAGTAGTTAGGTAAACACGTTGCTCATTGTAATTATTCTAGTCCATTTGTGATGGTGGGTGCAATTGTAAACTATGCCATATACCTGAAATATGCACTTTTTTCTAACAAAACCTATCCCATACCATAAATATGTTATCAGACTGTCATCTAATGAGTTTTTTTGTTGGTTAGGGGCTATAAATATCTTAGTTTAGCCGAATTGGTGATGGCTACTGGTGTTGGTGGACAAATAAAAGATGGTGGATTATGCTAATGTGTTTTTAGGTAATAGATGTACATCTTTACATATTGTGTCTTCCCTGTAAAACATTTTAAAAATCGGAAATGTTGACTGGATTCATAAGATCTGTGTCTTTCATTAGCTGTATTGGACTTTAATGTGTGAAAGTTAAATATTTTAAAAAAATATTTTTTTTGAATTTCGCGGCACTGGTTTTTCAGTGGGGGGGGGGGGGGGGTGCCGCTAGCGCCACGCTGATCCTAGACAGGTTAAGAACTAGTGTTACTATCATTTCATATACAACATGTATTTTTTAGTAACGTTTATGTATAGTTATTTGGTCAGAATAGTTTGAGTGTCATAAAAATAACCGCACATTCTGGGAAAAAGATGCTACGTTAGCACAATGTATAACCACTGATTTCAGCTCTAAATATGCACATTTTCGAACAAAACATAAGTGTATGTATAACCTGATGTTATAGGACTGTCATCTGATGAAGATTATCAAGGTTAGTCAAAAATTATATATATTTTGCTGGTTTATTTGCTATCGCTAACGTGCCTATTGCTATAGCTAACGTGCCTTGATGAATGAATGCGGTAGTGTGGTAGGCTATTGCAGTAAGCTAATATAATGCTATATTGTGTTTTCGCTGTAAAACACTTAAAAAAACAGAAATATTGTCTGGATTCACAAGATGTTTGTCTTTAATTTGCTGTACACCATCGATTTTTCAGAAATGTTTTATGATGAGTATTTAGGTATTTGACGTTGGTGTCTGTAATTACTCTGGCTGCTTCGGTCCTATTTGTGACGGTAGCTGTGATGGTAGCTGCAATGTAAAACTGATTTATACCTCAAATATGCAAATTTTTCGAACAAAACATAGATTTATTGTATAACATGTTATAAGACTGTCATCTGATGAAGTTGTTTCTTGGTTAGTTTGGTTGGTTCTTGGTTAGTTAGGTTGGCTTTGTGCATGCTACCTGTGCTGTGAAAAATGTCTGTCCTTTTTTGTATTTGGTGGTGAGCTAACATAAATATACGTGGTGTTTTCACTGTAAAACATTTTAAAAATCGGACATGTTGGCTGGATTCACAAGATGTTTATCTTTCATATGCTGTATTGGACTTGTTCATGTGTGAAAGTTAAATATTTCAAAAAAATATATTTTGAATTTCGCGCCCTGCACTTGAAGTGGCTGTTGTCATATTGTGCCCGGCTTCGGGCTTGCAGCCCAAAGAAGTTAATCCAAACATCTCCCCGTTTTGGATAGATACAGTGCCTTGCAAAAGTATTCATCCCCCTTGGAAAAATAACTTGTTTCAAAAAATTCTAATAAAAAAAAAACATAAAAGTGGTGTTTGCATATGTATTCAGCCCCTTTGCTATGAATCCCTTGCTATGAAGCCCCTAAATAAGATCTGGTGCAACCAATTACCTTCAGTAGTCACATAATTAGTTAAATAAAGTACACTTGTGTGAATTCTAAGTGTCACATGATCTGTCACATGATCTCAGTATACACCTGTTCTGAAAGGCCCCAGAGATGGCAAAACCACTAAGCAAGGGGCACCACCCCTCCAAACAGGTCAGGGACAAAGATGTGGAGAAGTACAGATCAGGGTTGGGTTATAAAAAAATATCAAAAACGTTGAACATCCCATGGAGCACCAATAAATCCATTACTAAAAAATGGAAAGAATATGGCTCCTCAACAAACCTGCCAAGAGAGGGCCGCCCACCAAAACTCACAGACCAGGCAAGGAGGGCATTAAAACCTCTTGAAGCTAGGGGACAGTATTTTGATGTTTGGATAAATAACGTTCCCAAAGTTAACTGCCTATTTCTCAGGCCCAGATGCTAGAATATGCATATAATTGGCCGATTAGGATAGAAAATACTCTAAAGTTTCCAAAACTGTCAAAATATTGTCTGTGAGTATAACATAACTGGTATTGCAGGCGAAAACCTGAGGAAAATCCAACCAGGAAGTGCTGTTTTTCTGAAACTACTCTGTTCCATTGCCTGCCTATCCTCCATTTAAAGGGATATCAACCAGATTCCTTTTCCTATGGCTTCCACAGGGTGTGAACAGTCTTTAGACATTGTTTCAAGCTTTTATTCTGAAAAATGAGCGAGAATGATCACATCGCATCAGTGGACAGCCAGATGTCCTTAGATTTGTTCATGTGCGCGCCACTGGTAGCTAGACATTTTCTTTCTCTCTTGTATTGAAAAGTTTACTGTCCGGTTGAAATATTATAGATTATTTATGTTAAAAACAACCTGAGGATTGATTATAAAAAACTTTTGACATGTTTCTATGAACTTTACGGATACTATTTGGAATTTTCGTCTGCCCGTCGGGACCTGCACGAGCCTGTGGTTTACTCAACAAAACGTGCTAACCAAATGGAGGTTTTTGGATATAAAAATAATCTTTATTGAACAAAACTAACATTTATTGTGTAACTGGGAGTCTCGTGAGTGCAAACATCCGAAGATCATCAAAGGTAAGCGATTCATTGTATTGCTTTTCTGACTTTCGCGACCAAGCTACTTTGCTGCTAGCTGTTTGTAATGTTTTGTCTACTGAGAGATGTCCTCACACAAACGCTTGGTTTGCTTTTGCTGTAAAGCTTTATTTCTAAATCTGACACGCCAGGTGGATTAACAACAAGCTAAGCTGTGTTTTGGTATATTGCACTTGTGATTTCATTAAAAGGTTATATTTTTAGTAATTTAATTTGAATTTGGCGCTCTGCAATTCAACGGATGTTGACGAAAATGATCCCGCTAAAGGGATCGGTGCGCCAAGAGGTTTTAATCAGAGAGGCAACAAAGAGACCAAAGATAACCTTGAAGGAGTTGCAAAGCTCCACATTGGAGATTGGAGTATCTGTCCATGGGACCACTTTTAGTTGTACATTCCACAGAGCTGGGCTTTATGGAAGAATGGCTAGAAAAAAAGACATTGCTTAACTTCTCTGGGACGCCAACGCCCCACTTGGCCAAAAGCCAGTAAAAATGCAGAGCGCCAAATTCAAATAAATTACTATAAAAATCAAACTTTCATGAAATCACACATGCAATACACCAAATTAAAGCTACACTTGTTGTGAATCCAGCCAACATGTCAGATTTCAAATAGGCTTTTCGGCGAAAGCAAACGATGCTATTATCTGAGGATAGCACAATAGTAAACAAAGAGAGAGAAGCATATTTCAACCCAGAATGCACTCCAAAATGTCCCATAAACATCACAAATGGTCCTTTTGTTCGATTAATTCCGTCGATATATATCCAAAATGTCCATTTATTTGGCGCGTTTGATCCAGAAAAACACCGGTTCCAAATTGTGCAACATGACTACAAAATATCTCAAAAGTTACCTGTAAACTTTGCCAAAACATTTCAAACTACTTTTGTAATACAACTTTAGGTATTTTTTAACGTAAATAATCGATAAAATTGAAGACGGGGTGATCTGTGTTCAATACAGGATTAAAACAAACTGTAGCTAGCTTTCTGGTCACGCGCCTCTATCTAACAGTACACTTCAAGTTCCCCTCGTTCTGGATGGCCGCACTTCTTCATTACACAAAGGAAAAAACCTCAACCAATTTCTAAAGACTGTTGACATTCAGTGGAAGCAGTAAGAACTGCAAGAAGGTCAATTAGAAATCTGGATTCCCAATGAAATCTCATTGAAAAGAGAGTGACCTCAAAAAAAAAAAATCTGAATGATTTGCCCTCGGGGTTTCAACCTGCTAAATAAGTTTGTTATACTCACAGACATGATTCAAACAACGTGAAACGTGAAACGTGAAAATGCTGCCCCCTATCCTAGAGAATTTTACTTCTTCTGGCTGCAAGCCCGACGTCGGTACACTTATGACAACTCAAGTGCAGGGCGCGAAATTCAAAATATATATATTTTTAAAATATTTAACTTTCACACATTAACAAGTCCAATACAGCATATGAAAGGTACACATCTTGTGAATCCAGCCAACATGTCCGATTTTTAAAATATTTTACAGGGAAGACACAATATGTAAATCTATTAGCTAACCACGTTAGCAAAAGACACCACTTTTTTTACTCCACCAGTTTTTTACTCCATCAGTAGCTATCACAAATTCGACCAAATAAAGATATAAATAGCCACTAACCAAGAAACAACTTCATCAGATGACAGTCTGATAACATATTTATTGTATAGCATATGTTTTGTTAGAAAAATGTGCATATTTCAGGTATAAATCATAGTTTACATTGCAGCTACAGTCATAAATTGCACTGAAAGCAGCCATAATAATTACAGGCACCAACGTCAAATACCTAATTACTCATCATAAAACATTTCTGAAAAATACATAGTGTACAGCAAATGAAAGACAGGCATCTTGTGATTCCAGCCAATATTTCCGATTTATTAACTTCTTGCGACTACAGGGGGTGCTGTTTTCTCATTAGCATAATTGCATTACAGATTAAACGGCTTCCTACTAAATTCTTGCTCGTACAATATGCATATTATTACTATTATTGGATAGAAAACACTCTCTAGTTTCTATAGCCGTTGGAATTTTGTCTCTGAGTGGAACAGAACTCATTCTACATCAATTTCCCTGACATGGAGTCAGATTTCACACATTTTGGCCCCTGATCTGGAGTCAGTTTAAAGGCCATTGTGAACGCTATCAGGATACGGACACTGCTTACGTCTTCCCCTGGATGCCTTTACGTGATGACGATTTGAATGGTATCGATTGCGCAATCACAGCCACTATAAATGAAAAAAATCTGTAGGTAGGAACTCTTTTCCAGCTGCGTCGGGCGCGCGGTGGACACCGACCTGCTCTTTTTCCAAGCATTAGTGTAGCCAGTAATATTTCTCAGGTCATGTTTTTACTCGTTATAGGAGTTAAAAACATCATAAGGTAGTTAATTTAAACCGTTTTATAGCAATTTATATCCGTTTAGTGCGCATTTTGGGACATTTATTTCTGAGACACTTTGAAGCGCCGGGCAGGTTTCCAGTTCATGCCGAACGCAGTTGGCATTTCCACATGGCATGAGGACAGCTTTCGACCAAAAGACGATTAGACCCAAGAAAGGATTCTTTGCCCAAGATTCTGATGGAAGAACAGCTCAAAGTAGGAACAATTTATTATGATAAATCGTGTTTCTGTCGAGAAATGTTAATCGCTTAGGACGCCATCTTGTTTGACGTAGCTTCGCTTGGCGCAAACTGTATTGAAAAGTAAGGATAATTTAAAAAATGTAAATCAGCGATTGTATTAAGAATTAAATTGTCTATCAATCGCTGTCCACCCTATATTTTTTAGTCACGTTTATGAGTATTTATGTATACGACTAGATCACTGTCTAATATGGCGCACGACATTGTCTGACCAGCTGGGCAACTTTTGTCATTGTCTAACCATGATTTTGGTGGCTAAATATGCACATTTTCGAACAAACTGTATATGTATGTTGTAATATGATGTTACAGGAGTGTCATCTGAAGAATTCTGAGAAGGTTAGTGAAAAAAATAATATATTTTGGCGATGTTTACGTTATCGCTCTCTTTGGCTAGAATCAATGCTCTGGTAACGTTTGCATATGTGGTATGCTAATATAACGATTTATTGTGTTTTCGCTGTAAGACACTTAGAAAATCTGAAATATTGTCTGTATTCACAGGATCTGTGTCTTTCGATTAGTGTATGCTGTGTATTTTTACGAAATGTTTGATGATTAGTAATTGGGTAAACACGTTGCTCTATGTATTTATTCTAGTCCATTTGTGACGGTGGGTGCAATTGTAAACTATGTTATCTACCTGAAATATGCAAATTTTTCTAACAAAACCTATCCTATTCCATAAATATGTTATCAGACTGTCATCTGATGAGGTTTTTTCTTGGTTAGTGGCTATCAATATCTTAGTTTAGCCGAATTGGTGATAGCACCTGATGGAGTAAGAAACTGATGGAGTTAGAAAAGTGCTGTCTTTTGCTAACGTGGTTAGCTAATAGATTTACATATTTTGTCTTCCCTGTAAAACATTTTAAAAATCTGAAATGGTGGCTTTATTCACAAGATCTGTATCTTTCATTAGGTGTCTTGGACTTGTGATTTAATGATATTTAGATGCTACTATTTAATTGTGACGCTATGCTAGGCTATGCTACTCAGTGTGGGGGGGGGGGGTGGGGGGTGCTCCCGGACCCGGGATAGATACTTGTGAAAGTTTAAGTGTTTTACGGCGAAAAAAAATGTAGCGTTATATTAGCTTAGCACAATAGCCAGAAACACTTGGGCCCCGGCGACTACGACAGATATATGAAATAACATCATAAAATGGGTCTTACTTTTGCTGATCTTTCATCAGAATGTTGGACAAGGTGTCCTTTGTCCAGAACAGTCGTTGTTTGGATTCAGAACGGCAACTTTCCCTCTTCATTTAGCAAGCGCGCTAGCCGGGTGGCACGACACTCTCCATGTCAACAAACGGAAGAGAACGGAACACGGCAAAACTCCCGAAAAAAAATTCAATCATCTGATGAAACTATATTGAAAAAACATACTTTACGATGATATGGTGACATGTATCAAATAAAATCAAAGCCGGAGATTGTAGTCGCCTATAACGGCAGCTAAACAAAAAGTAATCCCTCTGTCCAGCTCGCGCTCTTCAGAGTACCGAAAATGAGGGACACGTCATTCCAAGATGATGTGTTCCATCTCAGACCAAGATAATCACCTAATTTCTTCTCTCACAGCCTCTTGACACCCAGAGGAATGTGTATGACGTGCATGTATACTAATAGGTCTTTTGCCCATTTATAGGCAGGAAGAAGAACAAAGCATCGATTTCAGACTTTCCACTTCCTGGTCAGGAAATGTGCTGCAGAATGAGTTCTGTTTCACTCAGAGAAATAATTCAAACGGTTTTAGAAACTAGATAGTGTTTTCTATCCAATAGTAATAATAAAATGCATATTGTACGAGCAAGAATTGAGTACGAGGCCGTTTGAAATAGACACCTTTTAACTGGCTACTCAATACTGCCCCTTGCAGACCAAACAGGTTAAGAAGAAAATAAGCAAACATGTTTGGTGTTCACAAAAAGGCATGTGGGAGACTCCCAAAACATATGGAAGAAGGTACTCTGATCAGATGAGTCTAAAATGTAGCTTTTTGGCCATCAAGGAAAATGTTATATCTGGCACACACCCAACACCTCTCATCACCCCGAGAACACCATCCCCACAATGAAGCATGATGGTGGCAGCATCATGCTATGGGGATGTTTTTCATCGGCAAGGACTGGGAAACTGGTCAGAACTGAAGGAATGATGGATGGCGCTAAATACAGGGAAATTCTTGAGAGAAACCTGTTTCAGTCTTGGATGGAGGTTCACCTTCCAGCAGGTCAATGACACTAAGCATACTGCTAAAGCAACACTCAAGTGGTTTAAGGGGAAACATTTAAATGTCTTGGAATGGCCTAGTCAAAGCCCAGACCTCAATCCAATTAAGAGTCTGTGGTATGACTTAAAGATTGCTGTACACCAGCGGAACCCATCCAACTTGAAGGAGGTGGAGCAGTTTTGCCTTGAAGAATGGGCAAAAATCCAAGTGACTAGATGTGCCAAGCCTATAGAGACATACCCCAAGAGACTTGCAGCTGTAATGCTGCAAAATGTGTCTCTACAAAGTATTGACTTTGGGGGGGTGAATAGTTAAGCATTCTCAAGTTTTCATTTTTTTTTGTCTTATTTCTTGTTTGTTTCACAAGAAAAAATACTTTGCATCTTCAAAGTGGTAGGCATGTCAATTTTAAGGTAACAACATAGGAAAAATGCCAAGGGGGTGACTACTTTCACAAGCCACTGTAACTATTTGCGTTGTTGTTTGTTTAGAGTTTGACTTTTCCCAGAAGTGGTTAGATTCTATGGATTCTTCAATTACATTGAGCTGATTTCTGACGTGCTGTTCCTTCTTTTTCCGTAGCGTATTTCTGTATTGTTTTAGTAATTCTCCATAGTGAAGGCGCAGGGTCAGGTTTTCTGGGTCTCTATGTTTTTGGTTGGATAGGTTTCTCAATTTCTTTCTTCGATTTTTGCATTCTTCATCAAACCATTTGTCATTGTGAAATTTCTTAAGTTGTCAGCTTCATTTCTTTTGATTAGATAGGGAATCTGAGATATTTTCAGACCTCAGGATAATTCCCAGAAGCAGACAGTTCGTAAAAACAAAAGTTTATTTACAAAACAGGGGGCAGACAAATGGCAAGTCAAGAGCAGTTAGATGTCAGTAATCCAAGGCAGAGTCCGTTAGGTAACAGAACAGTAAGCAGGCTCAGGGTCAGGGCAGGCAGGGTTCAGTAATACAAGGCAGTGTCAAGAGGTACAGAAAGTCAGGCAGGCTCAGGGTCATGTCAGGCAGAATGGTTAAAAATAGATGGCATCATGAGGCAGAAAAAGTATGTGAAAATATTGAAGCAACATCTGAAGACATCAGTCAGGAAGTTAAAGCTCAGTCGCAAATTGTTCTTCCAAATGGACAATGACCCCAAGCATACTTCCAAAGTTGTGGCAGAATGGCTTAAGGACAACAATTTCAAAGCATTGTTGCACAAAGGCCAGAGTCCGACGGGAGCCAGGGTGTCAGGCAAGCCTGGAAGAATGAGCCCATTCCAGGACAGGGGAGCGGGCAGCATCTGGGACAAAAATCTGGTTAGCCCGGGCCGTCGGACCAGGTTCTCTGTTCCCCAGACGAGGGTTGCCACCAAGCACGAGGTAGGAAGGATGGTCTCAGGGTCCGAGGGTGTAGATGCAAGGCTATAGCTGTGTGAAAGCACGGCCGGCTTAACATTCCTAGACCCCAGGCGGTAGGAGATGGTGAAGTTGAACCGGGTGAACAAACAGGGCCAATCAAGCTTGCCTGGAGTTGAGACGCTTGCCGGTGTGGAGATATGAATGGAAGTTCTGCCCCCTCTAACCAGTGTCTCCACTCCTCCAATGCCGTCTTCACTTTGAGTAGTTCTCGATTCCCCACATCATAATTCCTTTCTGTGGCATTAAGACGATGGGAGAAGAAGGTTCAGGGATGCAGCTTAAGGTCCATGGCAGAACGCTGGGACAGGACGGCCCCCACTCCGACCTCCGACGAGTCTACCTCCACCACAAACTGAAGTGACGGATCCGGATGGATCAATAGGGGAGCTGTGGTGAAGCGGTGCTTAAGGTCTAGGAAGGCCCGGTCAGCAGCTGGGGACCACGTGAACGGGACCTTGGGAGAGGTGAGTGCTGCCAGGGGGAAGCCAGGGTGCTGTAACCCCGGATAAAACGGCAATAGAAAATGGCAAATCCTAAGAACCATTGCAGCTGCACCCTGGATGTGGTTTGGGGCCAATCCACCACCACTTTCACCTTTCCGGAATCTTTTTGCACATTTCCAGCAGCGATGATGTATCCAAGGAAGGATATGGTGGAGTGATGGAATTTGCATTTTGACAAAAAAAATTGACAAGAAGCTGGTTCTCCAGGAGACACTGGAGGACCTGTAGGAGTTAGAGAACGTGTTGTTGAGTCAAACGGGAAAAGACGAGGATGTTGTCGAGGTAGACGAACATGAACCGGTTCAACATGTCGCAGAGAATGTTAGTAACCAGGGAATGGAACACAGCAGGAGCATTGGTCAGACCGAATGGCATCACCAGGTATTCATAGTGTCCGCTAGCAGTGTTGAAGACTGTCTTCAACTCATCACCTTCCCGTATCCGTACCAGGTGGTAGGCGTCCCTCTGTCTCTCTCGACCTCCAAAACATCCCTCTATTTCTCTCGCCCTCCCAAACATCCCTCTCTCTCTCTAACTCTCCCTAATATCCCTCTGGTACTGAAAATAAGTTTGCCTCATCTGTGAATATATCTTCCCGTCCATGAATACCATTCTGGTATTTTTACCCCTCACAGTTACTGTGTGTGGAGGGAGAGGATATGATAATTCCTGCTTTATCTATTTGCCACAATTATATGTTGAGTGGGAATAAAAACCTACTTTTGCATAAATGTGAAAGTAAACAATGTCATGGAGAAGTCCCCTCCATTTCCTGGTGACTTCCTTTAAATAACCCACACACAACCACACACACGCACAAACACACACACACACTAAACCATACAGGGGAACTCTACTCTTCTCTTCCCGTCAAAGCCAGGAGACAGAGTCCCACTCTGTCTGCACTGACCTATCTGGACCACAGAGAGAGAGAGTAGTGTGGAAATCTACCAAAATACAATTAGGCAACAACAAATTCAATCCCTTCTAGACTATTTCCTGGACAAAATGTTTCACTGTAATAGTGAAGGTGTAAACCTGGCAGTAGAAAACCTAAACAGTATATTTGACCTTCAGCTTCACTTTCATATCTAAACATTTCAAGCAGACAAGCTAAGAAAACTACCAAAAATGACAACCGGTTTGATGAAGAATGCAAAAACCAAAGAAAGAAATTGAGAAACCTATCCAACCAAAAACATAGAGACCCAGAAAACCTGAGCCTACGGCTTCACTATGGTGAATCACTTAAACAATACAGAAATACATTATGTAAAAACAAGGAATAGCACATCAGAAATCAGCTCAACGTAATTGAAGAATCCATAGAATCTAACCACTTCTGGGAAGTGGTAAACAAACAAGTGGTAAACAAACAACACGAAGAGTTATCTATCCAAAATGGAGATGTATGGATAAACCACATCTCCAATCTTTTTGGCCCTATAACAAAGAATAAACAGCAAAAACATATACATGACCAAATTGCATCAACTATTAATGGTTAGGCATCCCGCTAGTGGGACAACTTCCGGTGAAACTGGAGGGCGCGCAATTCAAATAAATAATCATAAAAACTATGGATATTAAACATCTAGGTACATACAAGTGTCTTATATCGGTTAACTTCTTATGGCTGCAGGGGCAGTATTGAGTAGCCGGATAAAAGGTGCCCATTTCAAACGGCCTCGTACTCAATTCTTGCTCGTACAATATGCATATTATTATTACTATTGGATAGAAAACACTCTCTAGTTTCTAAAACCGTTTGAATTATATCTGTGAGTAAAACAGAACTCCTTTTGCAGCAAACTTCCTGTCAGAAAGTGAAAAATCTGAAATCGATGCTCTGTTCTAGGATCTGCCTATAAATGTGCTTGATATGTATGAGTATACTTGCACTTCATACGCCTTCCACTAGATGTCCCATAGGCTGTGAGAGGTGAAATTGGGTTTCTAGGTGTTTCTATGGTGAAAAGAGAGCTCTTGGAATGACATGACCCCAGAATTCCTCTGTCCAGGAAGCGCATAGAGGTCATCTGTAATGGCTTCTGAAAAGCAATCGTTATAGAAGTGTTATATCTCCGGCTTTGATTTTATTTGATAAATGTGATCATATGTTAACCTGTCTAGGATCAGCGTGGCGCTAGCGGCACACCCCCCCCCCCCCCCACTGAAAAACCAGTGCCGCGAAATTCAAAAAAAATATTTTTTTAAAATATTTAACTTTCACACATTAAAGTCCAATACAGCTAATGAAAGACACAGATCTTGTGAATCCAGTCAACATTTCCGATTTTTAAAATGTTTTACAGGGAAGACACAATATGTAAAGATGTACATCTATTACCTAAAAACACATTAGCATAATCCACCATCTTTTATTTGTCCACCAACACCAGTAGCCATCACCAATTCGGCTAAACTAAGATATTTATAGCCCCTAACCAACAAAAAAACTCATTAGATGACAGTCTGATAACATATTTATGGTATGGGATAGGTTTTGTTAGAAAAAAGTGCATATTTCAGGTATATGGCATAGTTTACAATTGCACCCACCATCACAAATGGACTAGAATAATTACAATGAGCAACGTGTTTACCTAACTACTAATCATCAAACATTTCGTAAAAATACACAGCATACACGAATCGAAAGACACAGATCCTGTGAATACAGACAATATTTCAGATTTTCTAAGTGTCTTACAGCGAAAACACAATAAATCGTTATATTAGCATAGCACATAGCACATAGCAGCCCAGCATTGATTCTAGCCAAAGTGGGCGATAACGTCAACATCGCCAAAAATATATTAATTTTTTCACTAACCTTCTCAGAATTCTTCCGATGACACTCCTGTAACATCACATTACAACATGCATATACAGTTTGATCGAAAATGTTTATATTTAGCCACCAAAATCATGGTTAGACAATGTGAAATGTAACTCAGCTGGTCAGAATTTGTCCTTGCGCCACTTAGACAGTGATCTACTCTTATACATAAATACTCATAAACGTGACTAAAAAATATAGGGTGGACAGGGATTGATAGACAATTTAATTCTTAATACAATTGCGTTATTACATTTTTTAATTTATCCTTACTTTTCAATACAGTTTGCGCCAAGCGAAGCTACGTCAAAAAACATGGCGTCCTAAGCCACTAAAATGTTTCGACAGAAACACGATTTATCATAATAAAAATGTCCTACCTTGAGCTGTTCTTCCATCAGTATCTTGGGCAAAGGATCCTTTCTTGGGAGAAATCGTCTTTTGGTGGAAAGCTGTCCTCTTGCCATGTGGAAAAGTCAACTGCGTTCGGGATGAACTGAAAAGCGTGCCCAACTTTTCACATCGTTGCAAAAATAAATGTCCCAAAATCGCACTAAACGGATATAAATTGCTATAAAACGCTTTAAATTAACTACCTTATGATGTTTTTAACTCCTATAACGAGTGAAAAGATGACCGGAGAAATATAACAGGCTAAACTAACGCTTGGAACAGGTGCGCGCCGGTGTCCACTTTGCTCATGACGCAGCTCCCAAAGAATGACTAGCTTCAGGGTTTTTTCATTTGTAGGGCCTGTGAACGTGCAATCGACCCCGTTGGAATCGTCATCACGTAAAGGCATCCAGGGGAAGACGTAAGAAGTGTCCGTATAGTCATAGCAACGACAGTGCCCTTTTAAATGACTTCAGAACAGTGGCCAACATTTCTCAAATCTGACTCCATGTCAGGGAAATTGCTGTAGAATGGGCTCTGTTCCACTTAGAGACAAAATTTCAACTCCTATAGAAACTATAGACTGTTTTCTATCCAATAATAATAATAATATGCATATTGTACGATCAAGGATTTTGTGGGAAGCCGTTTAAAAAATTAGCCAAATTAGCATAAGTAGTCTAAACAGCGCCCCCATCCCCAACAGTTAAGTATGTTTTTTCAATATAGTTTCATCAGATTATTGAAATATTTTTGGGAGTTTAGACGTCTTGCGTTCTCTGGGTATGGTGAAGATGGAGAGCTACGCGCCACTTGGCTAGTTAGCTTGATAATTTGAGAGGGAAGAAGGCCGTTCTAAAACCAAACAACGATTGTTCTGGACAAAGGACACCTTTGTACAACATTCTGATGGAAGATCATCAAAAGTAGGACCCATTTTATGATGATATTTCATATATCTGTCGGAATATGTTGACAATTATTTTGCGCCCAGATTTGGGCTCTCTCTCGTTATAACGTAAGCTGGATGTGGTAATGAAGTTATTTTTAGAATTCTAACACGGCGATTTCATTAAGAACTAATGTATCTATCATTTCCTATACAACATGTATTTTTTAGTAACGTTTATGTATAGTTATTTGGTCAGAATAGTTGAGTGTCATAAAAATATCCGCACATTCTGGGAAAAAGATGCTACGTTAGCACCATGTATAACCACTGATTTCAGCTCTAAATATGCAAATTTTCGAAACAAAAAAGAAGTGTATTGTATAACCTGATGTTATAGGACTGTCATCTGATGAAGCTTATCAAGGTTAGTCAAAAATTCGCTAACTTTTGCTGCGGGTAAATGGCTTGTGTTTCTGGCTATTGTGGTAAGCTAATATAACGCTATATTGTGTTTTCGCTGTAAAACACTTAAGAAATCGGAAATATTGGCTGGAATCACAAGATGCTTGTCTTTCATTTGCTGTACACTATGTATTTTTCAGAAATGTTTTATGATGAGTATTTAGGTATTTGACGTTGGTGTCTGTAATTATTCTGGCTGCTTTCGGTGCAATTTCTGATTGTAGCTGCAATGTAAACTATGATTTATACCTGAAATATGCACATTTTTCGAACAAAACATAGATTTATTGAATAACATGTTATAACACTGTCATCTGATGAAGTTGTTTCTTGGTTAGTTTGGTTGGTTCTTGGTTAGTTTGGTTGGTTTTGTGCATGCTACCTGTGCTGTGAAAAATGTTAGTGCTTTTTTGTATTTGATGGTGAGCTAACATAAACATACGTGCTGTTTTCGCTGTTAAACATTTAAAAAATCTGACATGTTGGCTGGATTCACAAGATGTGTACCTTTCATTTGCTGTATTGGACTTGTTAATGTGTGAAAGTTAAATATTTCTAAAAAATATCTTTTGAATTTCGCGCCCTGCACTTGAGCTGGCTGTTGTCATAAGTGTACCGACACCAGGCTGCAGCCAGAAGAAGTTAAAAGCTGAAATTCTTGTTAATCTAACTGCACTGTCCGATTTACAGTAGGCTTTACAGCGAAAGCATGCCATGTGATTGTTTGAGGACGGTGCCCCACATCAATATATTTTTCCACCGGCACAGGTTTCATGAATTCACAAATAGCGATTAGATATTCACTTACTTTTTGAAAATCTTCCTATAATTTGTCATCCAAAGGGACCCAGCTACAATATGTAGTGTCATTTTGTTAGATAAAATCCTTCTCTATATCCCAAAAGTCTGTTTAGTTGGTGCCATCAATTTGAGTAATCCACTCGTTCAACATGCAGAGAAAGGACTCCAAAAAGATACTGCTAAACTTTGTTAAAACAAGTCAAAATATGTTTCTATCCAATCCTCAGATACCCTAAAATGTAATTAACCTGTTGAGGCTAGGGGCGCTGTTGTCACTATTTATGCTAATCGTGTAATTTTTGAAACGGCTTCCCACAAAATTCTTGATCGTACAATATGCATATTATTATTATTATTGGATAGAAAACAGTCTATAGTTTCTATAGGAGTTGAAATTTTGTCTTTAAGTGGAACAGAACCCATTCTACAGCAATTTCCCTGACATGGAGTCAGATTTCAGAAATGTTGGCCCCTGATCTGGAGTCAGTTAAAAGGCCACTGTTATTGCTATGAGTATACGGACACTGCTTACGTCTTCCCCTGGATGCCTTTACGTAATGACGATTTGAATGGGGTCGATTGCGCATTCACAGGCACTATAAATTAAAAAACCCTGTAGCTAGCAACTCTTTTCTTGCTGCGTCATGCGCGTGGAGGACACCGACCCGCACCTGTTCCAAGCATTAGTGTTGGGAGTAATCTTTCTCCGGTCATGTTAAGACTCGTTATAGGAGTTAAAAACATCATAAGGTAGTTAATTTAAAGCGTTTTATAGCAATTTATATCCGTTTAGTGCGATTTTGGGACATTTATTTCTGAAACGCTGTGAATCGCTGGGTACGCTTCCAGTTCATCCCGAACGCAGTTGGCATTTCCACATGGCAAGAGGACAGCTTTCCACCAAAAGACGATTAGACCCAAGAAAGGATCCTTTGCCCAAGATACTGATGGAAGAACAGCTCAAAGTAGGACATTTTTATTATGATAAATCGTGTTTCTGTCGAAAAATGTTAGTGGCTTAGGACGCCATGTTTTTTGACGTAGCTTCGCTTGGCGCAAACTGTATTGAAAAGTAAGGATAATTTAAAAAATGTAAATCCGCGATTGTATTAAGAATTAAATTGTCTATCAATCGCTGTCCACCCTATATTTTTTAGTCACGTTTATGAGTATTTATGTATAAGAGTAGATCACTGTCTAATATGGCGCACCAACATTTTCTCACCAGCTGGGCTACTTTTGTCATTGTCTAACCATGATTTTGGTGGCTAAATATGCACATTTTCGAACAAACTGTATATGTATGTTGTAATGTGATGTTACAGGGGTGTCATCTGAAGAATTCTGAGAAGGTTAGTGAAAAAAATAATATATTTTGGCGATGTTTACGTTATCGCTCTCTTTGGCTAGAATCAATGCTGGGCTGCTATGTGCTATGTGCTATGCTAATATAACGATTTATTGTGTTTTCGCTGTAAGACACTTAGAAAATCTGAAATATTGTCTGTATTCACAGGATCTGTGTCTTTCGATTAGTGTATGCTGTGTATTTTTACGAAATGTTTGATGATTAGTAGTTAGGTAAACACGTTGCTCATTGTAATTATTCTAGTCCATTTGTGACGGTGGGTGCAATTGTAAACTATGCCAGCTACCTGAAATATGCACATTTTTCTAACAAAACCTATCCCATACCATAAATAGGTTATCAGACTGTCATCTGATGAGTTTTTTTCTTGGTTAGGGGCTATAAATATCTTAGTTTAGCCGAATTGGTGATAGCTACTGGTGTTGGTGGACAAATAAAAGATGGTGGATTATGCTAATGTGTTTTTAGCTAATAGATTTACATCTTTACATATTGTCTTCCCTGTAAAACATTTTAAAAATCGGACATGTTGGCTGGATTCACAAGATCTGTGTCTTTCATTAGCTGTATTGGACTTTAATGTGTGAAAGTTAAATATTTAAAAAAATATATATTTTTTGAATTTCGCGGCACTGGTTTTTCAGTGGGGGTGGGGGGGAGTGCCGCTAGCGTCACCCTCATCCTAGACAGGTTAAACTATAATATTTCATACGGAAAACCATATTAGCAGGTGCGTGTCATCTTCGTTGCACGCACATACACACATTTCCAAGTCTGTGTCCCTGTAGTAACACTCATATTTCTTAGTCGCTTTGGAAGAAAAAAGCCTGAAACCTTAAACAAAGGCTACTGACACCCAGTGGAAGCCATAAGAATTCCATACTGGGATTTAGATTACATTTTTCCCTACATTGGAAGAGCATGGGCTCTCAAAAAGAAAAAGATTTCCGGTTGGTTTTTCTTTGGATTTTCTCCTACCATATCTATTGTGTTATAGTCTTCTGCATTTATTTAACATTTCTACAAACTTCTGAGTGTTTTCTTTCTAATGGTACTACTTATATGCATATCCTGGCTTCTGGGCCTGAGCAACAGGCAGTTTACTTTGGGCACACCAGTCAGGCAGAAATTGAGAAAAATAGACCCTAGCCTGAAGAAGTTTTAAGGACTACCAGAACCCCTGGATTCTCCAACTACATTGAATGAACTACAGGACAAAATACAAACCCTCCATACCAAAAAGGCCTGTGGGGTTGATCGTATCCTAATTGAAATAATACAATTCCAATTGGCTAAACTTAAACTCTTTAACATCAAATTTGACCCCAATAACTACAGTAGGATATGCGTCAACAGCAACCTTGGGAAAATCCTCTGCATTATCATTAACAGCAGATTCGTACATTTCCTCAGTGAAAACAATGTACAGAGCAAATGTCAAATTGGCTTTTTACCAAATTACCATACAACTGACCACGTATTCACGCTGCACACCCTAATTGACAAACAAACAAACCACAACAAAGGCGAAGTCTTGTCATGCTTTGTTGATTTCAAAAAAGCATTTGACTCAATTTGGCATGAGGGCCTGCTATACAAATTGATGGAAAGTGGTGTTGGGGTAAAAACATAAGCCATTATAAAGTCTATGTAGACAAACAACAAGTGTGCGGTAAAAAGTGTCAAAAAACACACAAAAAATGATACAGCGACATTGTTGAAAAAAAATCATATTTTTTGTCCATTAAAATAACATTGATCAGAAATACAGTGTAGACATTATTAATGTTGTAAATTACTATTGAAGCTGGAAACAGCTGATTTTGAATGGAGTATGTACATAGGTGTACAGAGGCCCATTATCAGCAACCATCACCTCTGTGTTCCAATGGCACGTTGTGTTAGCTAATCCAAGTTTATCGTTTTAAAATGCTAATTGATCATTAGAAAACCCTTTTGATATTATATTAGCACAGCCGAAAACTGCTGTGCTGATTAAAGAAGCAGTAAAACTGGCCTTCTTTAGACTAGTTGAGTATTTGGAGCATCAGCATTTGTGGGTTTGATTACAGGCTCAAAATGGCCAGAAACAAAGACCTTTCTTCTGAAACTTGTCAATATATTCTTGTTCTGAGAAATGAAGGCTATTCCATGCGAGAAATTGCTAAGAAACTGAAGATCTCGTACAACGCGGTGTACTACTCTCTTCAAAGAACAGAGCAAACTGGCTCTAACCAGAATAGAAAGAGGAGTGGGAGGCCCCAGTGCACAGCTGAGCAAGAGGACAAGTCTATTAGAGTGTCTAGTTTCTGAAACAGATGCCTCACAAGTCCTCAACTGGCAGCTTCATTAATTAGTACACCAAAAATCCAGTATCAATGTCAACAGTGAAGAGGCGACTTCGGGATGCTGGCCTTTTAGACCCCAATTTCTTTTACGATAGTGTGTATATCAATGAATTGGCGAGGCCACTAGAACAGTCTGCAGCACCCGGCCTAGAATCTGAAGTCAAATGTCTACTGTTTGCTGATGATCTGGTGCTTCTGTCACCAACCAAGGAGGGCCTACAGCAGTACCTAGATCTTCTGCACAGATTCTGCCAGACCTGGGCCCTGACAGTAATTCTCAATAAGATCAAAATAATGGTGTTCCAAAAAAGGTCCAGTCGCCAGGACCACAAATACAAATTCCATTTTGAAACTTTAGCCCGAGAGCACACAAAAAACTATACGTACCTTGGCCTAAACATCAGCGCCACAGGTAACTGTGAATGATCTGAGAGACAAGGCAAGAAGGCATTCTATGCCATCAAAAGGAATATACAATTTGACATACCAATTAGGATCTTGCTAAAAATTCTTGAATCAATTAAAGAACCCATTGCCCTTTATGGTTGTGAGGTCTGGGGTCTGCTCAGCAACCGAGAATTCACTAAATGCATGCAGAATTCTGCAAAAATATCCCCTGTGTACAACGTAAAACACCAAATGATGCATGCAGAGCAGAATTAGGCCGATACCCGCTAATTATCAAAATCTACAAAATAGCCGTTAAATTCTACAACCACCTAAAAGGAAGCGATTCCCAAACCTTCCATAACAAAGCCATCACCTACAGAGATGAACCTGGAGAAGAATCCCCTAAGCAAGCAGGTCCTGGGTCTCTGTTCATAAAGACAAACAGACCCCACAGAGCCCCAGGGCAGCAACACAATTAGATCCAACCAAACCATGAGAAAACAACAATTGGAAAGAATTAACAAAAAAACTGAGCAAACTAGAATGCTATTTGGCCCTAAACAGAGAGTGCACCGTGGTAGAATACCTGACCACTGTGACTGACCCAAACGTAAGGAAAGCTTTGACTATGCATAGACTCAGTGAGCATATCCTTGCTATTGAGAAAGGTCGCCATAGGCAGACATGGCTCTCAAGAGAAGATAGGCTATGTCTACACTGCCCACAAAATGAGGTGGAAACCGAGCTGCACTTCCTAACCTCCTGCCCAATGTA
Source organism: Salvelinus fontinalis (assembly GCF_029448725.1). Lineage (NCBI taxonomy): Eukaryota > Metazoa > Chordata > Actinopteri > Salmoniformes > Salmonidae > Salvelinus > Salvelinus fontinalis. The sequence goes on along the minus strand of NC_074672.1, from coordinate 36,785,159 downwards.
TGACCATATTAGATACACATATTTCCCTCAGATTACACAGATCTACAAAGAATTCGAAAACAAACCTGATTTTGATAAACTCCCATATCTACTGTGTGAAATACCACAGTGTGCCATCACAGCAGCAATACTGTATTTGTGACCTGTTGCCACAAGAAATGGTCAACCAGTGAAGAACAAACACCATTGTAAATACATCAAATATTTATGCTTATTTATTTTCCGTTTTGTACTTTAACCATTTGTACATCGTTACAACACTGTATATATGCATAATATGACATTTGGAATGTCTTTATATTTTTGGAACTTCTGTGAGTGGAATGTTTACTGTTCATTTTTATTGTTAATTTCACTTTTGTATATTATTTACTTCACTGTCTTTGGCAATGTTAACATGTGTTTCCCATGCCAATAAAGCACCTTGAAATGAATTTAATTGAATTGAAAGAGAGAGAGCGAGAGAGAGCGAGAGAAAGCGAGAGAGAGCGAGAGAGAGAGAGAGAGAGAGAGAAAGAGACAGAGAGAGAGACAGAGAGAGACAGAGAGAGACAGAGAGAGAAAGAGAGAGAGAGGGAGAGAGAGGGAGAGAGAGACAGAGAGAGAGAGACAGAGAGAGAGAGAGAGAGAGAGAGAGAATAGAGAGAGAAAGTAATGGAAAGAGAGAGATAAAGAAAGAGAGACACACAGGCAGAGAGAGAAAGCGAGAGCGAGAGAGAAAGAGAGAGAGTGATGACCTAAAGACAACAGCAAGCTAAACCACAGACCAGAGGCCACACAGTGAAACACAAACACAATCACCAACCCCACTCCTGTGGTCACCATTACCTCAGTAACACACACAGACACACACATTCAAAATCCTTTTTTCCTACACCTAAATTAACCGTTTTCCTTGTGGGGACCAGTGAGATGTCGCCACTTGTCCAAATGTTCCTTGTTTTACTATCCTTGTGAGAACTTCTGGTCCCCACAAGCATAGTAAAACCAAACACACACACACATAAATAAATAAGAACAAACCTAAGATGCCCACCAAATTGAGTGACAATTCTCAGTCTCGCTACCTGTTCAGGCAGAATAATAATAGACCTTTCTGATTCAGTTTGAATCATGACAAAATCAGATTGGATATGAAATATTCATGTACCATCCCTACAGATGATCTGACGTTAAAAAGACATTGATTTGACAAGCCAAACAAACGCTGATGAGGCCTGATAATCAATAACAGCATTGATGATAGTGGGTGAATCAATAACAGCATTGATGATAGTGGGTGAATCAATAACAGCATTGATGACAGCGTGCGGCGGCCTCAAGGCTGATGGCTATTGGATCAGTACAGTTTAAATAATGAATGAAGGGATTCCTGATTGATCAGGGAGAATGTCTCTGTCTCTCTCTCTCTGTCTTTGTCTATGTCTCTGCCTCTCTCTATCTTTCTCTCTCTCTGACACACACCTGGCATCTCAATGGGATCTGTTCTCTAGCACACTATAGAGACAATGATATTCACTCACTACTATATATGTACCAGTAGAGTAAAAGAGAAAGGAAACCATACACTTTAGAAGTCCTTCCTCAACAATGATAATATGCACGTCCACTAGAAAGGAAAATCATTTTTCCTAAATCATTTTCCTTAACCATACAGAAAGTCGTAGAGAGGGAGCTAAACGAGGGGGAGGGTGGAGAACTGGAGGGTCAACGAAATGGTCAATTATGTGGGAGGTGAGAGAATTTGAGGAGAGGAAGAGGGTGGGGGGGGGTCCCCAGTGTCTGTGTTCTTAATTGAGATGCCTGGACTGTCTGTCTGTGTCGATAATGCAGGAAGGCTTCACACAGCAAGATGCAGAGCTACCGAGGTAGGTATACGGAATGTGTGTGTTTGTGTTTGTGTGTGTGTGGTTGTGTGCGTGCGTGCATCTGTGCATGTTTGTGCGTGCGTGTGTGTGTGTGCATGTGTGTGCGTGCGTGCGTCTGTGCGCGTGTTTGTGAGAGAGAGAGGGCGAGATAAACACACAAACATACACACACCTAGAGGTGTAGCAGCAGCAGTGGGTTTATCAGCTGCCTGGCTCCTCGATACAGAGCCTCTCAGCTCAGTGAATGTCAACTTTCATATTCTTTTGTACTTCAGGGGCAGGAAGGAGAAAAAAACTCCAAACAACAAAAAGGTATTCAACAATGCTGCTATCTCTCAGCATCTCCGTCTCTCTCTCTGTCTCTATCTCCATCTCTATCTCTCTCTGACTCCTCTGTCTCCCTTTATCATATTCAGACTCACACTCTCACCGAATAACATTTAGATTTGTCCTTGAAACCTCTTGTGCACAGATTCAGGTCCACATTCACTTCCTGGAAATAGTGCACTCTCGGGACACGAGTAGATTATCTTAGCATCATTTATCATATTAAGAAAACATTTTACCAAAGAATGTGGTGGTGTTGCCAAAACTGACCTGACAATTTCATATACTCAGTCTGATGTTGTGACATAATAAGTTCTCGCTCTCAGTTACTTAGACACACAATCACACACATACGCAAGCACACACACGCATTTATGCACACGCACACGCAGCCGGTGTGAGTAAGACCTTTAAACAGGTCAACATTCACAAGGCCGCAGGGCCTGACGGATTACCAGGATGTGTACTCCGAGAATGCGCTGACCGAATGGCAAGTTTCTTCCCTGACATTTTCAACCAGTCCCTAACTGAGTCTGTAATACCAACACGTTTCAAGCAGACCATCATAGTCCCTGTGCCCAAGAACACTAAGGTAAGCTGCCTAAATGACTACTGACCCGTAGCACTCACGTCTGTAGTCATGAAGTGTTTTGAAAAGCTGGTCATGGCTCACATCAACACCATTATCCCAGAAATCCTAGACCCACTCTACTTGCATACCGCACCTACAGATCCATAGATGATGCAATCTCTATTGCACTCCACACTGCCCTTTCCCACCTGGACAAAAGGAACACCTACAGTATGTGAGAATGCTATCTTCTTCGGGATAGGGGGCAGTATTCTGAAGTTTGGATGAATGAGATGCCCAAAGTAAACTGCCTGTTACTCAGGCCCAAAAGCTAGAATATGCATATATTGGTAGTATTGGAAAGAAAATACTAAAAGGTTCCAAAACTGTTAAAATAATGTCTGTGAGTATAACATAACTGATATGGCAGGCGAAAACCCGAGGACAATCCATCCAGAAATTATTTCTTTCAGCTCACCCCTGATTACTATGGCTGTCAATGGGAATATAAAATAAATACCTCCCAGATTGCAGTTCCTAGGGCTTCCACTAGATGTCAACGGTCTTTGGAAAGAGTTTAAGCCTTGTTTTTTGAAAAATGAGCTTGAATTTGTAGTTTTTGACAGTGGCTCCCATTTTGGCTGTAGTGTTTGTAGCGCATTTCGGTGAAGGCGCGCACTTTGTTATTTATCTCCGGGAATGAATATACTATTCTCCGTCTTAAATTTTATAGTTTATTTACATATTAGGGTACCTGAGGATTGATTAGGAACGTTGCTTGACTTGTTTGGAAGAATTTTATTGGTAATTTACTGGATTAATTTGTATGCATTTTGAACGAGGGAAACCTGGGGATTACTGAGTCAAGGGCACCAACAAAACTGAACAAAACGACCATTTGTTATGTAGCTGGGAACCTTTGGATTGCAAACAGAGGAAGATCTTCAAAGGAAAATTATTTATTTTATCGCTATTTCTGTCTTTCGTGATGCATCTGCTTGGTTGGAAAATGTTTTAATGCTTTAGTACCTTAGGCGCTGTCCTCAGATAATCGCATGGTATGCTTTCGCCGTAAAGCCTTGAAATCTGACAAAGCGGCTGGATTAACAAGAAGTTTAGCTTTTAACCGATGTATAACACTTGTATTTTCATGAATGTTTAACCTGTTGAGGATGGGGGTGCTGTTGTCACTATTTATGCTAATCGTGTAATTTTTGAAACGGCTTCCCACAAAATTCTTGATTGTACAATATGCATATTATTATTATTATTGGATAGAAAACAGTCTATAGTTTCTATAGGAGTTGAAATTTTGTCTCTAAGTGGAACAGAACCCATTCTACAGCAATTTCCCTGACATGGAGTCAGATTTCAGAAATGTTGGCCCCTGATCTGGAGTCAGTTAAAAGGTCACAGTTATTGCTATGAGTATACGGACACTGCTTACGTCTTCCCCTGGATGCCTTTACGTGATGACGATTTGAATGGGGTCGATTGCGCGTTCACAGGCACTATAAATTAAAAAACCCTGTAGCTAGGAACTCTTTTCTTGCTGCGTAATGCGCCTGGAGGACATCGACCCGCACTTGTTCCAAGCATTAGTGGAGGGAGTAATATTACTCTGGTCATGTTTCTACTCGTTATGGGAGTTAAAAACATCATAAGGTAGTTAATTTAAAGCGTTTTATAGCAATTTATATCCGTTTAGTGCGATTTTGGGACATTTATTTCTGAAACGCTGTGAATTGCTGGGCACGCTTCCAGTTCATCCCGAACGCAGTTGGCATTTCCACATGGCAAGAGGACAGCTTTCCACCAAAAGACGATTAGACCCAAGAAAGGATCCTTTGCCCAAGATACTGATGGAAGAACAGCTCAAAGTAGGACATTTTTATTATGATAAATCGTGTTTCTGTCGAAAAATGTTAGTGGCTTAGGACGCCATGTTTTTTGACGTAGCTTCGCTTGGCGCAAACTGTATTGAAAAGTAAGGATAATTTAAAAAATGTAATTCCGCGATTGTATTAAGAATTAAATTGTCTATCAATCCCTGTCCACCCTATATTTTTTAGTCACGTTTATGAGTATTTATGTATAAGAGTAGATCACTGTTTAATATGGCGCACGGACATTTTTTCACCAGCTGGGCTACATTTCTCATTGTCTAACCATGATTTTGGTGGCTAAATATAAACATTTTCGATCAAACTCTATATGGATTGTGTAATATGATGTTACAGGAGTGTCATCTGAAGAATTCTGAGAAGGTTAGTGAAAAAATTAATATATTTTGGCGATGTTGACGTTATCGCTCACTTTGGCTAGAATCAATGCTGGGCTGCTATGTGCTATGTGCTATGCTAATATAACGATTTATTGTGTTTTCGCTGTAAGACACTTAGAAAATCTGAAATATTGTCTGTATTCACAGGATCTGTGTCTTTCGATTAGTGTATGCTGTGTATTTTTACGAAATGTTTGATGATTAGTAAGTAGGTAAACACGTTGCTCTATGTAGTTATTCTAGTCCATTTGTGACGGTGGGTGCAATTGTAACCTATGCCATCTACCTGAAATATGCACTTTTTTCTAACAAAACCTATCCCATACCATAAATATGTTATCAGACTGTCATCTGATGAGTTTTTTTCTTGGTTAGGGGCTATAAATATCTTAGTTTAGCCGAATTGGTGATAGCTACTGGTGTTGGTGGACAAATAAAAGATGGTGGATTATGCTAATGTGTTTTTAGGTAATAGATGTACATCTTTACATATTGTGTCTTCCCTGTAAAACATTTTAAAAATCGGACATGTTGGCTGGATTCACAAGATCTGTGTCTTTCATTAGCTGTATTGGACTTTAATGTGTGAAAGTTAAATATTTAAAAAAAATATTTTTTTTGAATTTCGCGGCACTGGTTTTTCAGTGGGGGTGGTTAACATTACGAATTTTGTATTTTTGAATTTCGCACTCTGAAATTTCACCGGATGTTGTCGAGGCCGGGCGCTAGCGGTACGCCTTTCCCAAAGAGGATCTATTCATTGACTACAGCTCAGCGTTCAACACCATAGTGCCCACAAAGCTCATCACTAAGCTAATTTGTGACTAAAAACCTCCCTCTGCAACTGGATCCTGGACTTCCTGACGGGCCGCCCCCAGGTGGTAAGGGTAGGGAACAACACATCCGCCACGCTGATCCTCAACACAGGGGCCCCTCAGGGTTGCGTGCTCAGTCCCTCCTGTACTCCCTGTTCACCCATGACTGCATGGCCAAGCACAACTCCAACACCATCATTAAGGTTGCTGATGACACAACAGTGGTAGGCCTGATCACCGACAACGATGAGACAGCCTATACGGAGGAGGTCAGAGACCTGGCTGTGTAGTGCCAGGACAACAACATCTCCCTCAAGATGATCAAAGACAAAGGAGATAATTGTAAGCTACAGGAAAAAGAGGACCAAGCACGCCCCCATTCTCATCGACAGGGCTGTAGTGGAAAAGGTTGAGACCTTCAAGTTCCTTGGTGTCCAAATCACCAACAAACTATCATGGTCCAAACACACTAAGACAGTTGAGAAGAGGGCATGACAAAGCCTATTCCCCCTCAGGAGACAGAAAAGATTTGGCATGGGTCCTCAGATCCTCAAAAGGTTCTACAGCTGCACCATCGACAGCATACTGAGGGTAGTGCGTATGGCCCAGTACATCACTGGGGCCTAGCTTCCTGCCGTCCAGGACCTCTATACCAGACGGTATAGACTCCAGCTACCCTAGTCGTAGACTGTTCTCTCTGCTACCGCACGGCAAGCGGTACCGGTGCGCCAAGTCTAGGTCCAAAAGGCTCCTTAACAGCTTCTACCCTCAAGCCATAAGACTCCTGAACAGCTAATCAAAGGGCATCCCAGACCCATCTTTTATTCTGCTGCTACTCTGTTTATAATCTATGCATAGTCACTTTAACTCTACCTACATGTACTTATTACCTCAATTATCTCGACTAATCGGTGCACCCGCACATTGACTCTGTACCGGTAACCTCTGTATATCGCCTTACTTGTTATTTTACTGCTGCTGTTTAATAATGTGTTACTTTTATTTTCTATTTTCTGTTTTTTACTTAACACTTATTTGTATTTTTTCTCTTAAAACTTCTTCAAGCATTGTTGGTTAAAGGCTTGTAAGTAAGCATTTCACTATAAAATCTACACCTGTTGTATTTGGCACGTGTGACAAATACAATTTGATTTGATTTGACACACACTCAGACACACACACATACACATACACACACACGCTCCGTATCGCTCAGTTTGAGTATTATGATCATAATGATTAATAACAATCTGTATGTCCAATAAAAAACAAGTCCATCACTGTCTGGCTCCTAAGTGGTTATTGTGTCTGGCTTTAGTCTCTTCAGTAAGAAACACCAACCCACCTTCCTCTGCATTTATCCTGCTTTCTTTTCTTTTCCTTTATTTTAAGTTCTGACCTTCTCTTATATGCTTGAGAAATGAGAAATAATAGAAATTAAAACACGTAATAATAAAAGTAATTACAGACACACAATGAGTAACGATAACTTGGCTATATTCATGAAGTACCAGTACCGAGTTGATGTGCAGGAGTACGAGGTTGTCACGTTCCTGACCTATTTCTGTTAGTTTGTTGTATGTGTTAGTTGGTCAGGACGTGAGTTTGGGTGGGCATTCTATGTTTTCTGTTTCTATGTTGGTTTATGGGTTGCCTGGTATGGCTCTTAATTAGAGGCAGGTGTTTGGCGTTCCTCTAATTAAGAGTCATATTTAGGTAGTTTGTTTCACAGTGTTCGTTGTGGGTGGTTGTCTCCTGTGTCTGTGTTTGTCGCACCATACGGGACTGTTCGGTTTGTTTAGTTTATCGTCATTTTTATGTGTAGGCTATTTTCCCTGTTCGTGCGTTCTTAGTGTTTATGTGAGTTCGTCGTCCAGGTCTGTCTACACCGTTTGTTATTTTGTTTAGTCAAGTGTATTTCGTTTTCGTGTTTTCGTGTTTTCGTTAATAAATCATGTCTTCAAACTCCGCTGCATTTTGGTTCAATCCCTGCTCCTCCTCTTCATCAGAAGAGGAGGAGGAAAACCGTTACAGAACCACCCACCGATCCAGAACCAAGCAGCGTGAAGTCGAGCATGATTATACACAGGACTACTGGACTTGGGAGGATGAGCTGGATGGTAAAGGATACTGGGCTCACATTGGGGAATATCGCCGCGCTCGTGAGGAGATGGAGGCAGCGAGAGCCCCTGAGCGGTGGTATGAGGAGGCAGCAAGGCGACGTGGCTGGAAGTCCGAGAGGAGACCCCAAAAATTTCTTGGGGGGGGGGGCTAAGAGGTAGTGGGCCGAGGGCAGGTAGGAGACCTGCGCCCACTTCCCAGGCTTACCGTGGAGAGCGGGAGTACGGGCAGGCGCCGTGTTACGCAGTAGAGCGCACGGTGTCTCCTGTACGAGTGCATAGCCCAGTGCGGGTTATTCCACCTCCCCGCACTGGTAGGGCTAGATTGGGCATTGAGCCAGGTGTCATGAGGCCGGCTCAACGTGTCTGGTCTCCAGTGCGTCTCCTCGGCCGGCTTACATGGCACCAGCCTTACGCATGGTGTCCCCGGTTCGCCTACATAGCCCGGTGCGGGTTATTCCACCTCCCCGCACTGGTCGGACGACGGGGAGCATTCAACCAGGTAAGGTTGGGCAGGCTCGCCTGCACGGTCCGGTATTTCCGGCACTACCTCCCCGCCCCAGCCCAGTACCACCAGTGCCTACACTACGCACCAGGCTTCCAGTGCGTTTTCAGAGCCCTGTGCCTCCTCCACGCACTCTCCCTATGGTGCGTGTCTCCAGCCTAGTGCCTCCAGTTCCGGCACCGCGCACTAAGCCACGTGTGTCTCCTAAGTCCTGTGCACACTGTTGTTTCTCCCCGCACTCGTCCTGAGGTGCGTGCCCTCAGTCCGGTACCACGCACCAGGCATATAGTGCGCTTCGAGAGGTCAGTGTGCCCTGTCCCTGCTCCCCGCACTAGGCTTGAAGTGCGTGTCCCCAGTCAGGTGCCTCCAGTTCCGGCACCACGCACCAAGCCTACAGTGCGTCTCAGCCGGCCAGAGTCTGCCGTCTGCCCAACGGCGCATGAACTGCCTGTCTGCCATGAGCCTGCAAAGCTGCCCGTCTGCCATGAGCCTACAGAGCCTTCCGCCAGACAGGAGCAGCCAGAGCCTTCCGCCAGACAGGAGCAGTCTGAGCCATCCGTCTCCGCAGCGCCATCTGAGCCATCCGTCTCCCCAGCGCCGTCTGAGCCATCCGTCTCCCCAGCGCCGTCTGAGCCATCCGTCTCCCCAGCGCCGTCTGGCCATCCGTCTGTCCCGAGCCATTAGAGCCGCCCGTCTGTCCCAAGCCGTCAGAGCCGATAGTCAGTCAGGAGCCGCTAGAGCCAGTCGTCAGTCAGGATCTGCCAGAGCCGCCAACTAGACAGGATCTGCCAGAGCCGCTAACCAGACAGGATCTGCCAGAGCCGCCAACCAGACAGGATCTGCCAGAGCCGCCAACCAGACAGGATCTGCCAGAGCCGTCAGTGAGCCATGAGCGTCCAGAGCCGTCAGCCAGCCATGAGCGTCCAGAGCCTTCAGCCAGCCATGAGCGTCCAGAGCCGTCAGCCAGCCATGAGCGTCCAGAGCCGTCAGCCAGCCATGAGCGTCCAGAGCCGTCAGCCAGCCATGAGCGTCCAGAGCCGTCAGCCAGCCATGAGCGTCCAGAGCCGTCAGCCAGTCATGAGCTGTCCCTTAGCCCAGAGCGGCTATTTATTCAGAACTGCCCCTCAGTCCAGAGCTGTCTCTCTGTCCGGGAGCTGCCTTTCAGTCCGGAGTTGCCCCTCTATCCTGAGCTACCTCTCTATCCTGAGTTACCTTACTATCCTGATCTATCCCTCTGTCCTGAGATATCCCTCTGTCCTGAGCTATCCCTCTGTCCCGGTGCTGCCCCTGGTGTCGATGTTACCAAAAGGATTTAGTGGGGGTAAGATGAGGGTGGTCATTCATAGGGGGAAATGGAAGCTGGGATTGACTATGGTGGGGTGGGGACCTCGCCCGGAGCCTGAGCCACCACCGTGGTCAGATGCCCACCCAGACCCTCCCCTAGACTTTGTGCTGGTGCGCCCGGAGTTCGCACCTTATGGGGGGGGGTTATGTCACGTTCCTGACCTATTTCTGTTAGTTTGTTGTATGTGTTAGTTGGTCAGGACGTGAGTTTGGGTGGGCATTCTATGTTTTCTGTTTCTATGTTGGTTTATGGGTTGCCTGGTATGGCTCTTAATAACCTGTTGAGGATGGGGGCGCTGTTGAGACTATTTATGCTAATTGGGTAATTTTTGAAACGGCTTCCCACAAAATCCTTGATCGTACAATATGCATATTATTATTATTATTGGATAGAAAACAGTCTATAGTTTCTATAGGAGTTGAAATTTTGTCTCTAAGTGGAACAGAGCCCATTCTACAGCAATTTCCCTGACATGGAGTCAGATTTCAGAAATGTTGGCCACTGTTCTGAAGTCAGTTAAAAGGGCACTGTTATTGCTATGACCATACGGACACTTCTTACGTCTTCCCCTGGATGCCTTTACGTGATGACGATTCCAATGGGGTCGATTGCGCGTTCACAGGCACTACAAATGAAAAAACCCTGTAGCTAGCAAGTCTTTTCTTGGTGCGTAACGCGCGTGGAAGACACCGACCCGCTCCTGTTCCAAGCGTTAGTTTAGCCTGTTATATTTCTCCGGTCATCTTTTCACTCGTTATAGGAGTTAACCTGTCTAGGATCAGCGTGCCGCTAGCGGCACACCCCCCCCCCCCCCCCCCCCCACTGAAAAACCAGTGCCGCGAAATTCAAAAAAAATATTTTTTTAAAATATTTAACTTTCACACATTAACCTGTTGGGGATGGGGGCGCTGTTTAGACTATTTATGCTAATGTGGCTAATTTTTTAAACGGCTTCCCACAAAATCCTTGATCGTACAATATGCATATTATTATTATTATTGGATAGAAAACAGTCTATAGTTTCTATAGGAGTTGAAATTTTGTCTCTAAGTGGAACAGAGCCCATTCTACAGCAATTTCCCTGACATGGAGTCAGATTTGAGAAACGTTGGCCACTTTTCTGAAGTCATTTAAACGGGCACTGTCGTTGCTATGACTATACGGACACTTCTTACGTCTTCCCCTGGATGCCTTTACGTGATGACGATTCCAACGGGCTCGATTGCTCGTTCACAGGCCCTACAAATGAAAAAAACCTTTAGCTAGCAAGTCTTTTCTTGCTGCGTAACGCGCGTGGAAGACACCGACCCTCTCCTGTTCCAAGCATTAGTTTAGCCTGTTATATTTCTCCGGTCATCTTTTCACTCGTTATAGGAGTTACAAACATCACAAAGTAGTTAATTTAAAGCGTTTTATAGCAATTTATATCCGTTTAGTGCGATTTTGTGACATTTATTTTTGCAACGATGTGAAAAGTTGGACACGCTTTTCAGTTCATCCCGAACGTAGTTGACATTTCCACATGGCAAGAGGACAGCTTTCCACCAAAAGACGATTTCTCCCAAGAAAGGATCCTTTGCCCAAGATACTGATGGAAGAACAGCTCAAGGTAGGACATTTTTATTATGATAAATCGTGTTTCTGTCGAAACATTTTAGTGGCTTAGGACGCCATGTTTTTTGACGTAGCTTCGCTTGGCGCAAACTGTATTGAAAAGTAAGGATAAATTAAAAAATGTAATAACGCAATTGTATTAAGAATTAAATTGTCTATCAATCCCTGTCCACCCTATATTTTTTAGTCACGTTTATGAGTATTTATGTATAAGAGTAGATCACTGTCTAAGTGGCGCAAGGACAAATTCTGACCAGCCGAGTTACATTTCACATTGTCTAACCATGATTTTGGTGGCTAAATATAAACATTTTCGATCAAACTGTATATGCATGTTGTAATGTGATGTTACAGGAGTGTCATCGGAAGAATTCTGAGAAGGTTAGTGAAAAAATTAATATCTTTTGGCGATGTTGACTTTTATCGCTCACTTTGGCTAGAATCAATGCTGGGCTGCTAATTGCTATGTGCTAAGCTAATATAACGATTTATTGTGTTTTCGCTGTAAGACACTTAGAAAATCTGAAATATTGTCTGTATTCACAGGATCTGTGTCTTTCGATTCGTGTATGCTGTGTATTTTTACGAAATGTTTGATGATTAGTAGTTAGGTAAACACGTTGCTCATTGTAATTATTCTAGTCCATTTGTGATGGTGGGTGCAATTGTAAACTATGCCATATACCTGAAATATGCACTTTTTTCTAACAAAACCTATCCCATACCATAAATATGTTATCAGACTGTCATCTAATGAGTTTTTTTGTTGGTTAGGGGCTATAAATATCTTAGTTTAGCCGAATTGGTGATGGCTACTGGTGTTGGTGGACAAATAAAAGATGGTGGAATATGCTAATGTGTTTTTAGGTAATAGATGTACATCTTTACATATTGTGTCTTCCCTGTAAAACATTTTAAAAATCGGAAATGTTGACTGGATTCATAAGATCTGTGTCTTTCATTAGCTGTATTGGACTTTAATGTGTGAAAGTTAAATATTTTAAAAAAATATTTTTTTTGAATTTCGCGGCACTGGTTTTTCAGTGGGGGGGGGGGGGGTGTGCCGCTAGCGCCACGCTGATCCTAGACAGGTTAAAGTCCAATACAGCTAATGAAAGACACAGATCTTGTGAATCCAGTCAACATGTCCGATTTTTAAAATGTTTTACAGGGAAGACACAATATGTAAAGATGTACATCTATTACCTAAAAACACATTAGCATAATCCACCATCTTTTATTTGTCCACCAACACCAGTAGCCATCACCAATTCGGCTAAACTAAGATATTTATAGTCCCTAACCAACAAAAAAACTCATCAGATGACAGTCTGATAACATATTTATGGTATGGGATAGGTTTTGTTAGAAAAAAGTGCATATTTCAGGTAGATGGCATAGGTTACAATTGCACCCACCGTCACAAATGGAATAGAAAAACTACTTAGAGCAACGTGTTTACCTACTTACTAATCATCAAACATTTCGTAAAAATACACAGCATACACGAATCGAAAGACACAGATCCTGTGAATACAGACAATATTTCAGATTTTCTAAGTGTCTTACAGCGAAAACACAATAAATCGTTATATTAGCATAGCACATAGCACATAGCAGCCCAGCATTGATTCTAGCCAAAGTGAGCGATAACGTCAACATCGCCAAAAATATATTAATTTTTTCACTAACCTTCTCAGAATTCTTCAGATGACACTCCTGTAACATCATATTACACAATCCATATAGAGTTTGATCGAAAACGTTTATATTTAGCCACCAAAATCATGGTTAGACAATGTGAAATGTAGCTCAGCTGGTCAGAAAATGTCCTTGCGCCACTTAGACAGTGATCTACTCTTATACATAAATACTCATAAACGTGACTAAAAAATATAGGGTGGACAGGGATTGATAGACAATTTAATTCTTAATACAATTGCGGAATTACATTTTTTAATTTATCCTTACTTTTCAATACAGTTTGCGCCAAGCGAAGCTACGTCAAAAAACATGGCGTCCTAAGCCACTAAAATGTTTCGACAGAAACACGATTTATCATAATAAAAATGTCCTACTTTGAGCTGTTCTTCCATCAGTATCTTGGGCAAAGGATCCTTTCTTGGGAGTAATTGTCTTTTGGTGGAAAGCTGTCCTCTTGCCATGTGGAAATGCCAACTGCGTTCGGGATGAACTGAAAAGCGTGCCCAGCTATTCACATCGTTTCAAAAATAAATGTCCCAAAATCGCACTAAACGGATATAAATTGCTATAAAACGCTTTAAATTAACTACCTTATGATGTTTTTAAGAGTCATAGTTAGGTAGGTTGTTTCACAGTGTTCGTTGTGGGTGGTTGTCTCCTGTGTCTGTGTTTGTCGCACCATACGGGACTGTTCGGTTTGTTTAGTTTATCGTCATTTTTATGTGTAGGCTATTTTCCCTGTTCGTGCGTTCTTAGTGTTTATGTGAGTTCGTCGTCCAGGTCTGTCTACACCGTTTGTTATTTTGTTTAGTCAAGTGTATTTCGTTTTCGTGTTTTCGTGTTTTCGTTAATAAATCATGTCTTCAAACTCCGCTGCATTTTGGTTCAATCCCTGCTCCTCCTCTTCTGATGAAGAGGAGGAGGAAAACCGTTACAGAGGTAATTGAGGGAGGTATGTACATAAAACTTGGAATAAAGTGACAGATAGTAAACAGTAGCAGCAGTGTATGTGATGAGTAAAAAGAGTTAGTGCAAAAAGGGTCAATGCAGATTGTCCAGGTAGCTATTTGGTTAACTATTTAACTAACTTTTTAGCAGTCTTATAGGTTGGTGGTAGAAGCTGATCAGGGTCCCGTTGGTTCCAGACTTGGTTTATCGGTACTGCTTTCCGTGAGACAGCTAAGAGATCAGTGACTTAGGGCCTTCCTCTGACACCGCCTGCTATAGTGGTCCTGGATGGCAGGGACCTCTGCCCCAGTGATTTACTGGGCCGTTCACACTACCTCTGTAGCGCCTTGTGATCGGATACCAAGCAGTTGACCTACCAAGTGGTGACGCAGCCAGTCAAGATTAACAATAACATTTTGAGGATCTGAGGGCCTATGCCAAATCTGTTCAGCCTCCTGAGGAGGAAGAGGATTGTCATGCCCTCTTCTCAACTGTGTTGGTGTGTTTGGACCATGACAGGTCCTTAGTTATGTGGACAATGAGGAACTTGAAGCTCTCAAACCGCTCCACTACAGCCCCGTTGATGTGAATGTGGGGGCGTGCTCGCCCCTCCGTTTTTTGTAGTCCACGATCAGCTCCTTTGTCTTGCTGGCGTTGGGGAAGAGGTTGTTGTCTTGGCACCACCCTGCCAGGTCTCTGACCTCATCCCCATAGGCTGTCTCATTGAGAGAGAGAGAGATCCCAAAGAATGTCCCAAGAGACCAAGTGTATATCCTATATGCCATGGGTTTTATGTGTAGGCCTACCTATGCACAAAAAATACAAAAATACAGTTAAACATCTTACACAATGTTTAAACCTATTACAATTGGAGCAGGCCAACCCTGCTGGTGGTCTTCTGGGTGTGAAGGGTTCTGTTTCAGCCCAACAATAACACACCTGATTCAACTTATCAAATAGAATGACTTGATAATCAAGTGTGCTATTTCTGGTCTGGAATAGAAGTCTGCTCATCCAGTAGATCAGGAATCAGTGGAGCAAGGTTGGCCAACACTGGTATGGACTTTTTTTGATGCTTTACTTGTTACTACTCAATTATCTGTTGTTGTTGAGACTACGATGTCTAATCTTTACACACGTGTTAGCTTATTAGTAAAGTGTTGAATCTTTTGAAGTGAAATGTTCACACTTGTTTTAATTGTTAAATTATTATTCAAATTGAACTAGTGGCAATGTTGATTAATCACATATCACAATCCTACAATAAAGAGGGGAAGGTGTTCTGTCTCTAATCTGTCTGTGTTTCTGTGTTGTGTTCTCAAACATTTCCTTTTTGTCTGGTAGTAAGGTCTCCAATCTGTTTAATTGCATTGTTTCTCTCTCTCATTATATCAGCTATGTGAATACATTTAGTATATGTATTCATATTCATTCGTATTCATATGCACTACCGGCCTTATGGGCCGGCCTTACCGGCCTTACCCCATAGAAAATCTTTGGAGGGAGTTGAAAGTCCGTGTTGCCCGGCAACAGCCCCAAAACATCACTGCTCTAGAGGAGATCTGCATGGAGGAATGGGCCAAAATATCAGCAACAGTGTGTGAAAACCTTGTGAAGACTTACAGAAAACGTTTGACCTCTGTCATTGCCAACAAAGGGTATATAACAAAGTATTGAGATAAACTATTGTTATTGACCAAATACTTATTTTCCACCATAATTTGCAAAGAAATTCATTAAAAATCCTACAATGTGATTTTCTGGATAATTCCCTCATTTTGTCTGTCATAGTTGAAGTGTACCTATGATGAAAATTACAGGCCTCTCTCATCTTTTTAAGTGGGAGAACTTGCACAATTGGTGGCTGACTAAATACTTTTTTGCCCCACTGTGCCAGATTTTGTACATGCCTTTTTAAGTGCTAACATATAAAAACGTTTTGTTCAAATCCAACCTTTGTAATTTAGGTACAGTATGAAAATAAGGAGATTACAGTTACTGTAGGTTACAGGAGATTACAGTTACTGTAAATTACAGGAAATTACAGTTACTGTAGGTTACCGAAGATTACAGTTAATGTAGGTTACAGGAGATTATAGTTACTGTAGGTTACAGGAGATTACAGTTACTGTAGGTTACAGGAGATTACAGTTACTGTAGGTTACAGGAGATGAGAATTACAGGTAACAGTTTATGAGGTTCATTTTGTTTATGCAAAATGATTGCAGCTCTATGTATCACTGACCCTGGATAAGCTAGTGACTGGGCTAACATTTTAAGTCAATAACATTCTGTTTTTATTTTAAAAAATGTGGCATTATACTTGTGAGAGAAATTGAACTAGCTACTAGCTAGCTAGTTAGTTATACCTAGGTAGTTTACAAGGTTAGCTGACTTTTCTCAAAACTAACCTCCTTGTGGCTAGCTACTTCTTGACCCTCAGCCTTTACAGCCAAATATCACTTCAAAAACTACATTGATATGGCCAGCATTGTAGACCATTTCTCCCCTTTTGCTGCAGCTTCAGCTCATCTCGAAATTATACAGAAATGCTGTGAAAATCAGCGTGCTGCAAACGTTCAATATTCAGCAGCACTGTTTCTCCTACGGCACTAATCTGGTGAGCACCTTTAGAGCTCCGCCCAAGCAAGGCATTTGATTGGTTTTACGTATTTTGAGTCGTCTCTGATTTACACCAGGGTCCAACCCCTCCCAGGCTGACTCCTGCCATGGAACTTCCCCCTGGTTAACGGCGAGGCTGAGTTAACCCTGACTGGGGAAGCTACATCTCCCTCTCTTTTTCCCTTCAAAATGTGTTCTCCCTTCCCAGCTTTTTTATCCTCTCCTCCTCCTAATTCATGTTGTACTGTGCCGTTTTGAGTTATTTCCTTCATGCAGATTACGTTTGAATTTGAAGGGAAATAAATAAATAATACTTCTCACTCAACTCAGCCATTGGTCTGTTGGTCTTTTGGTCTAAGGCCCAGTGACTGCTCTCTGTAGCCCCCAAACAGTTACATTTTCCCTGGGCTAAAGCCAAACCACAATCCCTCATTCTCCCTCCCCCTCTCTCTC
Source organism: Salvelinus fontinalis (assembly GCF_029448725.1). Lineage (NCBI taxonomy): Eukaryota > Metazoa > Chordata > Actinopteri > Salmoniformes > Salmonidae > Salvelinus > Salvelinus fontinalis. Next base: position 36,767,983 of record NC_074672.1, on the reverse strand, counting down.
TATCCTTCTGTCTCCTCTCTCTCACACACACCCTCTCTCACCATGCAGCACACAAAATACAGAGAAAGAGCCAGAAAGGGAGCAGTAGAGGGGGAAAAGGAGATGTCCGAGAGAGACAGAGACAGAGACAAAGACAGAGAGACAGAGAGACAGAGAGAGAGAGAGAGAGAGAGAGAGAGAGAGAGAGAGAGAGAGTGAGAGAGAGAGAGAGAGAGAGAGAGAGCAGGAAAGACATTCACACCTCCAGCTGTAGCTGTATGTTGTTGAACTTTCCAAAGTTTGTGTAGCATATCTCTCTGTGTTGTTCTTGCTCCTCTAGAGGAGGAAGACTGGTGTTAATTTAGGCCTTGTGTTAACTCCATTATGACCGCAATGATAAGCTACATAGCCCTGCTTGTTCCTCTAGCACTATTGATTTCAATTTCAAACTGTAATGGAGAAGAGCGGTCTCTCCCTCTCTCTCCCTCTCCCTCTCCCTCTCCCTCTCTCTCTCTCTCTCTCTCTCTCTCTCTCTCTCTCTCTCTCTCTCTCTCTCTCTCTCTCTCTCTCTCTCTCTCTCTCTCTCTCTCTCTCTATGTCTCTCTCACTCAGTCACACACACACACACACACACACACACACACACACACACACACACACACACACACACACACACACACACACACACACACACACACACATATACACACCATTCTCTATCTCTGTCTGTCTCTCTGTGTCTCTCTCTCATTCTCCCTCCCACCATCCCTCTGTCTCTTCCTCCCTCTTTACATACCTCTCCACTCCCAGAACCCCTGCCTGGTTGCCAAGCTACGGCCCCTGAGTTTCACCATGGTAACATCTGGAATAAAGGTGGGTGGGCAGAGTGCCAGGGTAGGCCCGGAGTTTCACTGTGGCCATAAAACTAACATAAATACATCTCTGTTACACTGCTCTTCCCAGCTCTAGCCTGCATTGCTCTGCACATATGCACTCACAGACCTACACTCAAATACATGCACTCAATCACATACTGTACAAACACACACACACACACAGTGAACACTAGACTCCGAGAGTAAACAGTTTCCTTACTCCCATAACAGTTTCACACAGAACAGAGTGTTGGAGCACAGCATTATTCTCTTTTATCCAATGTATCTCTCCTTTCCTCCTCTCTCTCTTTCTATCTCTCTTTGTTGCTCTTTATCTTGTGAATTGTGATCACATGAAATCACCCCACCCCATCCGTGTCCTACACACATACACACAGGTCCCCCTCCTGTGCACAATCCCGGTGCTTTGAAGGTGAGAATATGCAAAGCGTTGCTATCATCAAAACAACAACTGGAGGGGAATATAGGGCAATGGGGAGAATTAAAATGCATCCCTGGAGACTTGACGTTCTTTCTCTCCCCTTTAACTCCTTCTTTCTTTCCTAGGTCTCTCTCTTTCTCTCTCTCTCTCTGACAGCACTGTTGGCTTGATTCCCTATCCAAATCACCATTAAAACCAGGGCCAGGTTACTTCACCTGGCAAAACCTTCCATGTTCAAACATGACTGATTACATAATGGTACTGATACTGGTCATTTTTACAAATGTAACATTTTGTATATTCATCCATGTGTTTTCTCGTCCATCTGGTCCATACTGCCTGTCCCACTGGCTGCATGAGGTCTGAGATGGACCCGCACAGACAGTCTGCCACCAAAAACAACCAGATCGTCAGCCAGACAGATACTCATCAACATCCTCTCTACATCCTACCCCAGGTGGAGAGATGACCACAGAGGAGACGACCACAGGATGAGTATGGACAGAGGAGGCGAAGATGAAGAGAGGAGAAGATGGAGGGAACACACGTCCAGTCAAAGCGATGTCCAGACAGACACTGGTCAATAGATCAATGCAGAGGTCATAAAGAGACCTGGTTAGCCATTAACTATATATTTGTCTATTTCCGCAAAACGGATAGAGAAGACAGCAGGACAGATAATCACATGATCAGGTCAGGAGAGGATGTGAAGAGAATAAAAAACGAGGGATAGAGAAAATAAAGGATAGGAGAGATGGGTGCCCCTTGAATTGAATTGAATGGAATTGGTGTGGCAGATGTAACAGTATAACTTTAAACCGTCCCCTCGCCCAGACACGGGCGCGAACCAGGGACCCTCTGCACACATCAACAACTGACACCCACGAAGCGTCGTTACCCATCGCTCCACAAAAGCCGCGGCCCTTGCAGAACAAGGGGAAACCCTACTTCAGGTCTCAGAGCAAGTGACGTAACCGATTGAAATGCTATTAGCGCGTACCCGCTAACTAGCTAACCATTTCACATCCGTTACACTCACCCCCCTCCTTTTCCGCAGCAACTAGTGATCCGGGTCAACAGCATCAATGTAAAAGTATAACTTTAGTACGTCCCCTCGCCCCGACCCGGGCGCGAACCAGGGACCCTCTGCACACATCAACAACTGACACCCACGAAGCGTAGTTACCCATCGCTCCACAACGGCCACGGCCCTTGCACAACAAGGGGAAACCCTACTTCAGGTCTCAGAACAAGTGACGTAACCGATTGAAATGCTATTAGCGCGTATGTGCTAACTAGCTAACCATTTCACATCCGTTACACAGACGTATGTCGAGGGATAAATGGCAGCAGGTTATAATGCGCTGTGGTTAGAGAGTGCTGCCCTCTTCATCTGACTGGCTGGTGAAGCAGGAGAATCAACAAACACACCCTTTCATCTACAAAGTTAACTCCTTCTCATTCCTCATCCAGACCATGCATCTCTACCATTTAACGCAAATGGACGGCGAGTTCAGACGTTTGAAAAGGTCCCCAGAACATCGATATACGTCTTCCATGGCGCTCACAAAACAAATAAAAATGATTGCCCAGCACTGGGCGCTCACAAAACACATGACAACTATTGCCCAGTACTGGGCGCGAACTCGTGACGCTCAGAGCAGGAGTGTGTTACTTAGACCACTGCACCTTGGCAGTTTACAATGCTCTAGCAAGTCACTAGAATACTTGATGATACTTGATGGTAATAACGTGTTTATTTTTTTATTTTTTTAAGATTTCCCCAAACTTAACCACTCAGAATTAATATATGAACTTAACCCTTTGAGTTGTTTCTGTTTAACCCTATAACCACATGGAATGAACCCTGTAACCACATGGAATGAACCCTGTAACCACACGGAATGAACCCTGTAACCACAAGGAATGAACCCTGTAACCACAAGGAATGAACCATGTAACCACATGGAATGAACCCTGTAACCACAAGGAATGAACCCTGTAACCACATGGAATGAACCCTGTAACTACAAGGAATGAACCATGTAACCACTTGGAATGAACCCTGTAACCACATGGAATGAACCCTGTAACCACAAGCAATGAACCCTGTAACTACAAGGAATGAACCATGTAACCACTTGGAATGAACCCTGTAACCACAAGGAATGAACCCTGTAATCACAAGGAATGAACCATGTAACCACTTGGAATAAACCCTGTAACCACTTGGAATGAACCCTGTAACCACACGGAATAAACCCTGTAACCACACGGAATGAACCCTGTAATCACAAGGAATGAACCCTGTAACCACTTGGAATGAACCCTGTAACCACACGGAATAAACCCTGTAACCACTTGGAATGAACCCTGTAACCACACGGAATAAACCCTGTAAACACTTGGAATGAACCCCGTAACTACAAGGAATGAACCATGTAACCACTTGGAATGAACCCTGTAACCAAACGGAATAAACCCTGTAACCACTTGGAATGAACGCTGTAACCACACGGAATAAACCCTGTAACCACACAGAATGAACCCTGTAACCACACAGAATGAACCCTATAACCACACGGAATAAACCCTTTAACCACACAAAATGAACCATGTAACCACTTGGAATGAACCCTGTAACTACAAGGAATGAACCATGTAACCACTTGGAATGAACCCTGTAACCACATGGAATGAACCCTGTAACCCCACGGAATGAACCCTGTAACCACACGGAATGAACCCTGTAACCACACGGAATGAACCATGTAACCACTTGGAATGAACCCTGTAACCACTTGGAATGAACCCTGTAACCACACGGAATGAACCATGTAACCACATGGAATGAACCCTGTAATCAAAGCAATGAACCATGTAACCACTTGGAATGAACCCTGTAACCACACGGAATAAACCCTGTAACCACAAGGAATGAACCATGTAACCACTTGGAATAAACCCTGTAACCACTTGGAATGAACCCTGTAACCACTTGGAATAAACCCTGTAACCACACGGAATGAACCATGTAACCACTTGGAATGAACCCTGTAACCACTTGGAATGAACCCTGTAACCACACAGAATAAACCCTGTAACCACACGGAATGAACCATGTAACCACTTGGAATGAACCCCGAAACTACAAGGAATGAACCATGTAACCACTTGGAATGAACCCTGTAACCAAACGGAATAAACCCTGTAACCACTTGGAATGAACCCTGTAACCGCACGGAATAAACCCTGTAACCACACAGAATGAACCCTGTAACCACACAGAATGAACCCTGTAACCACACGGAATAAACCCTTTAACCACACCGAATGAACCATGTAACCACTTGGAATGAACCCTGTAACTACAAGGAATGAACCATGTAACCACTTGAAATGAACCCTGTAACCAAACGGAATAAACCCTGTAACCACACGGAATGAACCCTGTAACCACACAAAATGAACCATGTAACCACTTGGAATGAACCCTGTAACTACAAGGAATGAACCATGTAACCACTTGGAATGAACCCTGTAACCACATGGAATGAACCCTGTAACCCCACGGAATGAACCCTGTAACCACACGGAATGAACCCTGTAACCACACGGAATGAACCATGTAACCACTTGGAATGAACCCTGTAACCACTTGGAATGAACCCTGTAACCACACGGAATGAACCATGTAACCACATGGAATGAACCCTGTAATCAAAGCAATGAACCATGTAACCACTTGGAATGAACCCTGTAACCACACGGAATAAACCCTGTAACCACAAGGAATGAACCATGTAACCACTTGGAATAAACCCTGTAACCACTTGGAATGAACCCTGTAACCACTTGGAATAAACCCTGTAACCACACGGAATGAACCATGTAACCACTTGGAATGAACCCTGTAACCACTTGGAATGAACCCTGTAACCACACAGAATAAACCCTGTAACCACACGGAATGAACCATGTAACCACTTGGAATGAACCCCGAAACTACAAGGAATGAACCATGTAACCACTTGGAATGAACCCTGTAACCAAACGGAATAAACCCTGTAACCACTTGGAATGAACCCTGTAACCGCACGGAATAAACCCTGTAACCACACAGAATGAACCCTGTAACCACACAGAATGAACCCTGTAACCACACGGAATAAACCCTTTAACCACACCGAATGAACCATGTAACCACTTGGAATGAACCCTGTAACTACAAGGAATGAACCATGTAACCACTTGAAATGAACCCTGTAACCAAACGGAATAAACCCTGTAACCACACGGAATGAACCCTGTAACCACACGGAATGAACCCTGTAACCACACAGAATGAACCCTGTAACCACACAGAATGAACCCTGTAACCACACGGAATAAACCCTTTAACCACACGGAATGAACCATGTAACCACTTGGAATGAACCCTGTAACTACAAGGAAGAACCCTGTAACCACTTGAAATGAACCCTGTAACCAAACGGAATAAACCCTGTAACCACACGGAATGAACCCTGTAACCACACGGAATGAACCATGTAACCACTTGGAATGAACCCTGTAACCACTTGGAATGAACCCTGTAACTACAAGGAATGAACCCTGTAACCACTTGAAATGAACCCTGTAACCAAACGGAATAAACCCTGTAACCACACGGAATGAACACTGTAACCACACGGAATGAACCATGTAACCACACAGAATGAACCCTGTAACCACACAGAATGAACCCTGTAACCACACAGATTGAACCCTGTAACCACACAGAATGAACCCTATAACCAAAAGGAATGAACCTTGTAACCACACAGAATGAACTCTGTAACCAAAAGGAATGAACCATGCAACCATGCATAATGTGTCAAAAATAGATGAATCCACAATTTTCACATTTTGAAGGGAAACTATTGTTGCAGCTCCTATGCTGATACGATTATGTTCAGTGATATTGTTTTGAACTAAATCCCACCAACTAGTATTTCTGTGCAGTCTCAGCATGTCTTCACTCGTAAACAGAGATACTACAATCACCTGAATCCTCAGTTTTCATTCTGTTGTTTAAAATTCATTCGGGATCGGTGTCCCTTCCACGGGATGGTTGAGCTAATGTAGACTAATGTCATTAGCATGAGGTTGTAAGTAACAAGAAAATTTCCCAGGACATAAAGATATCTGATATTGGCAGAAAGCTTAAATTATTGTTCATCTAACTGCCCTGTCCAGTTTACAGTAGCTATTACAGTGAAATAATGCCATGCTATTGTTTGAGGAGAGTGCACAATTTTGAACATGAAAAGTTATTAATAAACAAATGAGGCACATTTGGGCAGTCTTGATACAACATTTTTAACCGAAATGCAATGGTTCATTGGATCAGTCTAAAACGTTGCCGACACTGCTGCCATCTAATGGCCAAAATCTAAATTGCATCTGTGCTGGAATAATACATTATGGCCTTTATCTTGCATTTCAAAGATGATGGTACAAAAAAAGCAAAATAACTTCTTTGTTTCTTTGTGTTATCTTTTACCAGATCTAATGTGTTATTTTCTCCTACATTCCTTTCACATTTCCACAAACTTTAAAGTGTTTCCTTTCAAATGGTACCAAGAATATGCATATCCTTGCTTCAGGGCCTGAGCTGCAGGCAGTTAGATTTAGGTATGTAATTTTTGGTGAAAATTTTAAAAAGGGGAGGATCCTTAATATGTTAAACAGTTTTTCTGTCTCAGTCATATTTTCTCCGTAACCCTGTGTTTACCTTATTCTACTACTATTCTATCCCTCTGGCTCCTCCTCCCCCTATCACATCACAACCCCTAAACAAGATTGTTCCGTCAGACAAATAAGTAGGCTCAATGCAATTACCACAGTACAACACAGCTACAAAACACCAGACAGAGCTGTGTGTGTGTGTGTGTGTGTGTGTGTGTGTGTGTGTGTGTGTGTGTGTGTGTGTGTGTGTGTGTGTGTGTGTGTGTGTGTGTGTGTGTGTGTGTGTGTGTGTGTGTGTGTAGTTTTGTAATTAGCAGAATTACAAACGCGCGCACAAACACACACACATCCCCCCCTGCTCATCAAGAGGGAGTCAATTATTAATCATGCAGCCTGGTGTCTTTCATCTCTGTGTTAATTGCTGCGGTGGACTTCTCACAGGGACGACCGTGCCCCACGCAAGCCCCAACCTCTCACAATGTAGGGGCCCTAACTAGAGAATTGTTCCTGAGGTGTGTTCATGCCTGTTTACCTGTTTTTACATGTGCAGGGAACGAAGGAGAGAAAGACAGTGAATTACAATGAGAGAGAACTCAAAGAGGAACCTGAGGAAAGACAGACGGAGAGCTGATGACAGATATTATGGAGAAAGGATGGGTACTGTAGTGTGATATAGTAGCTGAGAGAAGTCTGGCAGTCACACAGACAAATCCCCAGATAAGCACATAGACATAGTGGCACAGGAGAGGGGATGGAGTTGACAGAGATATAGAGAGAGGGAGAGCGAGAGAGGTAAATAGTACCACATAAATTACTGCTCCGTAAGTAACTTTGGATAATGGAGTCTGCTAAATGACTGAAATGTAAATGTAGATTAGAAGAGAGACATGTAGACGCATTGTGGAGGATGGCTTTATCAGCCCTGACTGGCAGTAGAGGGGTGTAGCGGTGTAGCGGTCACCCCTCTGTCTGACCCAGATATCTCCTATCACCCAGGAACCATAGGGATTTGGAATTCCTGTCGGGTCTGGATGCAGCCGAGCCTGGTAGAACCAGGCTGCTTCCATCAGGCTAGATGCAGCCACCCTGCACATCAGAAACATAGAACTAGGGTATATAAAATGTATATTGTTTTATGATCAGAAACCCATTTCCTTCCAGTTCCATCTAACCACCGTTTACTGCAATCAACCAATGTATACATCAATCAACTCATTAAAAATGTAAGTAAATCAGACAATCAAACCAGCATATAAACAAGCAAGCAACATTACAACCAATATCGTTTTTTGTCCCATTTTGGAGATGCATTGTCCAATGATGAATAACATTAAGAAACTGGGTAAAATGTGAGGAAAGAAAAGCAGTAGAAGAATGAACAAAGATTGTTCCGGACTGAAGAGAGAGGGAGAAAAATGCAAAACGATTGGAAGAGGAGGCGGTGGAGACAGAATGAGGAAATGGGAGATAAAGGGAAAAGGAAGGGAAGAGAAAAGAGAAGATGTAGGAGGTAGAGAGGAGACCAACAATAAGAATCAATCATGTGTTTCTGGACAGGCACTTTAGACCTGAAACAGCCCATTCTGACTGGCCCTTCCAGCCTACACACACACACACACACACACACACACACACACACACACACACACACACACACACACACACACACACACACACACACACACACACACACACACACACACACACACACACACACACACACACACACACACACACACACACACACACACACACACACACACACACACACACACACACACACACACACACTGAGTCGCTGCAGCATGCATCACAGGGCAGGAAACAGCACATGATAAATTCTGAACACAATACATTTTGTCCAAAAGATTTAACATCTAATTCAGGCCTGACAGCTCCTTCCATCTCAGACCCAATCCCGCACCATTGATCTCTCCACGCCACATACACGGCCTTGGACCACACACACACACGCACACGCACACACACACACATGCACACGCACACCATACATCATAAGAAAGTCAGGCCAGAGCAGGGGAAGTGTCTGGTATATAGGATATAGGTGTTTCATGTTCAAATGACAGGAACGTAACGGAATTATCTTATTATGAGATTGAATACAATCTCAATATGATTTTAAATGTGTGTCTAACATTTTATTAGACTATTCACACCCACTATAGCACTATATTATTTACACACTCTCTCTCTCTCTCTCTCTCTCTTGCTCGCTCGCTTGCTCTCTCTCTCTCTATCTTTCTCTCTCTCTGTCTCTCTCTTTCTCTCCCTCCCCTTCCCTCCTCCCCTCTCACTCTCTCTACATCTCCATCCCCCTGAGAGTCGAGCAATGTGTTCTCCTGTGGGACTGTTGTCTAGAGAGATGCTAGCAGTAATCAGTGTGTTCTCCTGTGGGACTGTTGTCTAGAGAGATGCTAGCAGTAATCAGTGTGTTCTCCTGTGGGACTGTTGTCTAGAGAGATGCTAGCAGTAATCAGTGTGTTCTCCTGTGGGACTGTTGTCTAGAGAGATGCTAGCAGTAATCAGTGTGTTCTCCTGTGGGACTGTTGTCTAGAGAGATGCTAGCAGTAATCAGTGTGTTCTCCTGTGGGACTGTTGTCTAGAGAGATGCTAGCAGTAATCAATGTGTTCTCCTGTCGGACTGTTGTCTAGAGAGATGCTAGCAGTAATCAGTGTGTTCTCCTGTCGGACTGTTGTCTAGAGAGATGCTAGCAGTAATCAGTGTGTTCTCCTGTGGGACTGTTGTCTAGAGAGATGCTAGCAGTAATCAGTGTGTTCTCCTGTGGGACTGTTGTCTAGAGAGATGCTAGCAGTAATCAATGTGTTCTCCTGTCGGACTGTTGTCTAGAGAGATGCTAGCAGTAATCAGTGTGTTCTCCTGTGGGACTGTTGTCTAGAGAGATGCTAGCAGTAATCAATGTGTTCTCCTGTGGGACTGTTGTCTAGAGAGATGCTAGCAGTAATCAATGTGTTCTCCTGTGGGACTGTTGTCTAGAGAGATGCTAGCAGTAATCAATGTGTTCTCCTGTCGGACTGTTGTCTAGAGAGATGCTAGCAGTAATCAGTGTGTTCTCCTGTGGGACTGTTGTCTCGAGAGATGCTAGCAGTAATCAATGCTCTGTGTGTCTGTGCTTGTATTGACATATGTTTCACAAGTGTTTGCCGCTTTGTTGATAGGTCAATAAGTGTATAGGTGTGAGAGTATATTGAATCTATTTGCTGATGCTTAGTAGCATTTAAAGATATAGCATACACACACGCATGCTCGCACACGCACAAGGACATGCACACACACACATACACACACGTAGGATTAACAGTAAAGTATACAAGCTGCCCAGAGACTCCAGTGACTGATGTCTGTTTACTGTAGTAGTTCATGTCCTTGGTGTGATGAGCCAAAAACACAAACTTTACTCCCAGATAACATATAAGAGAGAGAGAGAGAAAGTGGAGAGAGAGAAAGTGAGAGAGAGAGAGAGAGAGAGAGAGAGAGAGAGAGAGAGAGAGAGAGAGAGAGAGAGAGAGAGAGAGAGAGAGAGAGAGAGAGAGAGAGAGAGAGATTCTACTGAACCTTCTGTTAGAGGTAGCCTCGGCAGGATAGTGTTATTTACACTCCCACACAGAAACGCACACACACACAAACACGCACAAATACATGGCTCTGTTCGAATCTGTGCTTCTTCAAGCTAATGGATTGCAATTCCTTAGATTATGGCCTGGCAGCACTCCCGACATACAGCCTAAATTGGAGGATTTTCCTCGGACAAAGAGAGAGAGGGAAGGAGGGAAAGAGCAAGAGAGAGAGAGGGAGAGTGAGGGGTAGAGATAAATGGAGAGAGAGAAAGAGAGAGAAAGAGAGAGAAAAAATAATACGTTCTTTCATGTTCTTTCACTGTGGATTCAGAACAGTAGCCAAGTGCATGTTTCTGTACAGATGTGGGATCTTAATTTGAGCCAGATTGCTACAGCAGGAAAATAATCTTGCAGAAACAGGAAATGTGAATTATTCTGTGGATTATAATTAATGGTCATTCTTGTACGGCAAGTCAAGTCTGAAAATGCTTTGAAGGAAAATTCACAGCAGCAAAAGAGTGAGCAAATTAAGTTCCTACATCTGTAACACAGAAGGTCAAGTTGAGAGCAAGGTCTGGGTTATGTCCAGTGTGCTGTAACTAAACACACACAGATATAGAGGTACACAGAGACTTTCACTTACACACACACACACACACACACACACACACACACACGCACACACCGTACCCAGCTCCACAAGTGGGCAAAAGGGGTTTTAGCACCCTCAGTTGAAACTTGTGCCATGCAATTCAGCTGAAATAGCATAGCTTGTTAACTAATTTCTTGCTTATTGTGCAGTGGTGGATAAAAATACCTGTATGCCTAAGGAATAGTAGCTAGCTATGTAGCCGATCTGTGTATGGACCCTAAAACGTTTGGTATAAATATTAGTTCAGAACATTGGTTTTAATTGCTTCCACCAGTTAATCATTAATCCCCAAGAAATTGCAGAAAATGACTGCTACACACATGACTGCTACATCAATATTATAATGTCAATATTTAGCTAGCTAGCTACGAACCTAGCAATGAACCTCAGCTATCAAAGCCGGTTGTATCTACTTCAATGAATGCCATCAACGAAGCCTATGGATTGAGTAGAATATAATATAACTTTATTGGGCTAAGAATACAAGTTGTGTATACATGTAGTTATTACCAAGCATGAGATCCCACATTGTAGCGTGTACGTTGAATATATTCACTGATCATGTACTTTACATTGGCAAATAAAGGTGCAGTTCAGGTATGAATGTCCATGAGACATTCTTTTTCAGTCATATCTAATACCAGGAGTATCAAATTCCAGGCTTTGAATGATGCTGTGTCTGCATGTATGTATTACAATTGTACACGTCAACAGTGTTTACCAATCTTGGTCCTGAGACAGCAATGGTTACACATTGTAACTATGCAATAGACTACAAACATGACTTAACAAGTTAAAGGCTGATTTGTAATTCATACGGTATATACATAACCAGAATTTAAAAAGCAGTATACTACACTTCCTATGCATAATGTAAATACTCTAAAACAGGTTCATCTCTATATCTAATTTTCCTTCATCTGCACTGATCTGGGGACACAGGATAGGTGTAGTATTTCATCAAATGACAGATTTAATTTCAACCAGTAGATAATGTGAAGCAATTCCAGTAGAGAATGAGAAGGCTTTATTGAAATAAGTTCATTATCCAAGTGTTATAAATACATAATACATGCATTATACATATTATAATTGAAATATTATATTATCAATACAAGTTCAATCTATACTTCAATGCACATCTGGTGTGCATTATGAAAACAGAGGATGAAAGAGGAGGTGGGGAGAGAGGTGTGAGAAAGAGTGTCAAAGACAGAAAGGGAAAGCAATAAGAACAGCAGAGTAGGGATACAGCATATGATTAATGAATTACAGTGCTACTAAACTTCAAATTCTCTCAGGTCATCATCATTACATAATTGTGTCTCTAGAGGTGTCTCCTAACCAGCCTTGGGCCCCCAGTTGGCCCGAGGGTTGTCTTAGAGCAAGTGAGGTGGCGATGACGGGACTGGGGTTTGGCATCCTCTCTCACATCAAAACATACCTGCAGATGAGAGACAGATAGAGAGAGAGAGAATGATTAAGCATTGTGTTTTTTTCTTTTAGCCCAGTCAGTCATCATAATCATCAGGAGGTGAAATGCAAAACTGACCTTGGATCATAAACTCTGGGACTACGACATCTCTATCTTTATTTCAATGTAAAGCATCTCTTTAATAATACTTCCTATTGTCCCAACCAAGTGACCTATCACCTCTGATCATGCTGTGCCCTCTGTGTCAGGAGGTTCAGAAGCGGGAGGGGTTCACCGACACAGCTGATATAACCTAGAGGATTTAGGGAGAAGGCGGGTGAGGGGAGAAGTGAAGGAGAGAGACTGTTATTGTGAAAATAAAGAAGTTAAAGAGACAGTGTTCAACAGGAATCTGTGTTTGTGGCCTCACCTGGTGTCCACACTGAGTGGCTGCAGAGTAGTTTATACTTAAAAACATGCATAGACACACAAGGACAAACAATACAGCGTACTAACATAAATAGAAATAATGGAGGGTCTTACTATTCTCCATGGTTGGTCCTCTTGCCTGTTCATTGAAGGTGGAAGGATCCTCAGTTATACACCTGAACCTGCTTACTGCACAACACAATACATCAATCAGATGTATACACAAGTGTGTAGGAGTGTATTATAGGTTGTCTAAATGTTCTACATCTTTTCAATATGGGTGACTCTTAAAAGAGAGTTTTGCCTCCATTTCTGCATTGTTGGCCTCCATCCTTGCAATATAATGCTGAGCAGAAGACCTCTCCTCTGGCACACGGCGGAGAGCTGCAGGTCCCCTCCTGGTCCTCGTGTCCATCGTCATTAAGTTATGCAGGACACAGGTAGCCTTCACACACTCCTGAATTCCCCCACAAGGCAGTCCCAGATGGCCCTGGTCACCCAACCATGCAGTGCCGTACACACAAACTGTAGGCAATCGTTGTGAAGGAATTTCCAGTTGCAAGGTATCTGTAGGAATATAGAAGATAATGTCATTATTAGAATGTTACATCACCAGATTGTTGTGGATTACTAAAGCATAATATCTCTTATACAGTGGAAGCTGCTGAGAGGAGGACGGCTCATTATAATGGCTGAAAGGAGTCAATGGAACGGTATCAATCATATGGAAACCACATCTTTGATGTGTTTGATACCATTCCATTGACTCCATTCCAGCCATTATTATGAACCGTTCACCGCTCAACAGCCTCCACTGCTCTTATACCAAATCATAATAACTTTGGCTAGATAGATGCATGTGCACACACATGTGCATGTGTAGCATGTGATAATAGCAGAATTATATCAAGGATAGCGTTAAAAATGAATACATAAATACTACTTGAAGCGTGATGATGAGTTGATCATTTCAATCAGCTGTGTCATGCTTAGGCAAAAACATATATGTGCAACCCTTTGAGTCCCCAGGACCAGGACTGAGAACCACTGCTCTTCATTGACATCTCTTCTTCTGCAAACAGGCTTTCACAGCTCTCTGTATCTCAGGATAGAAAACATCACAAGAAACAGACTTCATTGGACTCAAATGAGACAGCACTGAATATTATGTTACTGTTATCTCTGTCCTCACTTCTAGGGACTGGAACTACACAACAGTACCTGTTCTATCCAAAAAACCATACTCTCTCCCTTGTTTGACAGTTGGAGCTGCTATCCTTTCACCATCTTCCATGGATGTTAGCTAGCCTGTTGGGGATGGGGGCGCTGTTTAGACTATTTATGCTAATTGGGTAATTTTTGAAACGGCTTCCCACAAAATCCTTGATCGTACAATATGCATATTATTATTATTATTGGATAGAAAACAGTCTATAGTTTCTATAGGAGTTGAAATTTTGTCTCTAAGTGGAACAGAGCCCATTCTACAGCAATTTCCCTGACATGGATTCAGATTTCAGAAATGTTGGCCACTGTTCTGAAGTCAGTTAAAAGGGCACTGTCATTGCTATGACTGTACGGACACTTCTTACGTCTTCCCCTGGATGCCTTTACGTGATGACGATTCCAATGGGGTCGATTGCGCGTTCACAGGCCCTATAAATCAAAAAACCCTGTAGCTAGCAAGTCTTTTGTTGGTGCGTCACGCGCGTGGAGGACACCGACCCTCTCCTGTTCCAAGCGTTAGTTTAGCCTGTTATATTTCTCCGGTCATCTTTTCACTCGTTATAGGAGTTAAAAACATCATAAGGTAGTTAATTTAAAGCGTTTTATAGCAATTTATATCCGTTTAGTGCGATTTTGGGACATTTATTTCTTTAACGCTGTGAATAGGTGGGCACGCTTTCAGTTCATCCCGAACGCAGTTGGCATTTCCACATGGCAAGAGGACAGCTTTCCACCAAAAGACGATTCCTCCCAAGAAAGGATCCTTTGCCCAAGATACTGATGGAAGAACAGCTCAAGGTAGGACATTTTTATTATGATAAATCGTGTTTCTGTCGAAACATTTTAGTGGCTTAGGACGCCATGTTTTTTGACGTAGCTTCGCTTGGCGCAAACTGTATTGAAAAGTAAGGATAAATTAAAAAATGTAATAACGCAATTGTATTAAGAATTAAATTGTCTATCAATCCCTGTCCACCCTATATTTTTTAGTCACGTTTATGAGTATTTATGTATAAGAGTAGATCACTGTCTAAGTGGCGCAAGGAAATTTTCTGACCAACTGAGCTACATTTCACATTGTCTAACCATGATTTTGGTGGCTAAATATAAACATTTTCGATCAAACTGTATATGCATGTTGTAATGTGATGTTACAGGAGTGTCATCGGAAGAATTCTGAGAAGGTTAGTGAAAAAATTAATATCTTTTGGCGATGTTGACTTTTATCGCTCACTTTGGCTAGAATCAATGCTGGGCTGCTATGTGGTATGTGCTATGCTAATATAACGATTTATTGTGTTTTCGCTGTAAGACACTTAGAAAATCTGAAATATTGTCTGTATTCACAGGATCTGTGTCTTTCGATTCGTGTATGCTGTGTATTTTTACGAAATGTTTGATGATTAGTAAGTAGGTAAACACGTTGCTCTAAGTAGTTTTTCTATTCCATTTGTGACGGTGGGTGCAATTGTAACCTATGCCATCTACCTGAAATATGCACTTTTTTCTAACAAAACCTATCCCATACCATAAATATGTTATCAGACTGTCATCTAATGAGTTTTTTTGTTGGTTAGGGGCTATAAATATCTTAGTTTAGCCGAATTGGTGATGGCTACTGGTGTTGGTGGACAAATAAAAGATGGTGGATTATGCTAATGTGTTTTTAGGTAATAGATGTACATCTTTACATATTGTGTCTTCCCTGTAAAACATTTAAAAAATCGGACATGTTGACTGGATTCACAAGATCTGTGTCTTTCATTAGCTGTATTGGACTTTAATGTGTGAAAGTTAAATATTTTAAAAAAATATTTTTTTTTAATTTCGCGGCACTGGTTTTTCAGTGGGGGGGGGGGGGGTGTGCCGCTAGCGCCACGCTGATCCTAGACAGGTTAGCTACACACAATTGCATTTGGAGATTGTATTTTACAATGATAAATACATCAAGACTGTTTGTTAATATGAAGTTACTGGTGATATTTAATTAATTTAGCTAGCTAGCTATACAGTATGTCAAGTTGGCTAGATAGGTAGCTAGCTATGTTAGCAGCTCACTTGAGTGAGCCTGCACTGTAACTAGTTAGCTAATAATAAAACATTTTTTTTACATTTTAAAAATCTATTTCCTTCCTTGAAAACGTTCTCCCAGCCATGTGGATGATTGGAAGAAGGGAAGCAAAGTTTGTTTGTCACCAGAGCATTTACTATTTACCTGTGAATACATTTCATGAAATGGAGAATGGATTATTAAACTATTTACCCATTTAATAACCAGACCTTCATACAAACGTGCTATGCTGAATTCTTGATGCACAACCAAACTGCTGCTATATTCTGCCATATGCTGCCAGCACTCCCATAAGCGAGCCAGGATAATGGCTCCACGGCCCCCTCCACCTTTGACTGTTCCTGATGATCTAGGAACAGAGGAGCCAGCCCAGGTTAGCCTAGGATCCTACCCTAGTTACAGGTTTTCTGACCAAAAACGCTCATTTAATTGTTACTAGTTCATAGGAAGAGGGTGGCTGGTATACTCAGTTACTGCAGATGCAGCATTTTCTTTCCCATGTCGAAAGTTACAGTTGAAGTTGGAAGTTTACATAACCCTTAGTCAAATACATTTAAACTCAGATTTTCAACATTCCTGACATTTAATCCTAGTAAAAATTCCCTGTCACGTCAGTTAGGATCACCACTTTATTTTAAGAATGTGAAATATCAGAATAATAGTAGAGAGAATGTATTATTTCAGCTTAAATTTTCTTCATCACATTTCCGGTTTGCATACACTCAATTCATATTTAGTAGCATTGCCTTTAAATTGTTTACCTTGGGCCAAGCGTTTTGAGTAGCCTTCCACAAGCTTCCCACAATAAGTTGGGTGATTTGGCACATTCCTCTTGACAGAGCTGGTGTAACTGAGTCAGGTTTGTAGGCCTCCTTGCTAGCACACACTTTTTCAGTTCTGCCCACACATTTTCTATGGGATTGAGGTCAGGGCTTTGTGATGGCCACTCCAATACCTTGACTTTGTTGTCCTTAAGCCACAACGTTGGAAGTATGCTTGAGGTCATTGTCCATTTGGAAGACCCACTTGCGACCAAGCTTTAACTTCCTGACTGATGTCTTGAGATGTTGCTTCAATATATGCACATAGTTTTCCTGCCTCATGATGCAACCTATTTTATGAAGTGCACCAGTCCCTCCTGCAGCAAAGCACACCCACAACATGATGCTGCCACCCCCGTGCTTCAAGGTTGGGATAGTGCTCTTCGGCGTGCAAGCCTCCCCCTTTTTCCTCCAAACATAACGATGGTCATTATGGTCAACTTTGCTGTTGTTCTGGGATTGATTTGCACTTTTCACACCAAAGTACGTTCATCTCTAGACAGAACGCGTCTCCTTCCTAAGCGGTTTGACAGCTGCGTGGTCCCATGGTGTTTATACTTGCGTACTATTGTTTGTACAGATGGACGTCATACCTTCAAGCATTTGGAACTTGCTCCCAAGGATTTACTGAGGTCTTGGCTGATTTCTATTAATTTTCCCATGATGTCAAGCAAAGAGGCACTGAGTTTGAAGGTAGGCCTTGAAATACATCCACAGGTACACCTCCAAATGACTCAAATTATGTCAGTTAGCCTATCAGAAGCTTCTAAAGCCATGACATCCTTTTCAGGATTTTTCCAAGCTGTTTAAAGGCACAGGCAACTTAGTGTATGTAAACTTCTGACCCACTGGAATTGTGATACAGTGAATTATAAGTGAAATAATCTGTCTGTAAACAATTGTTGGAAAAATTAGAAAGTTGCCAAAACTATAGTCTGTTAACAATAAATTTGTGGAGTGGTTGAAAAACGAGTTTTATTGACTCCAACCTAAGTGTATGTAAACTTCCGATTTCAACTGGATGTGTCCGCAATTGTGGACAATATTGAATTCCTTGTTTTAAACCAGCAACAACTCATGGCGACGTTGGATGCAATAGAGTCAACAGGGGAGGGGGACAGTGGACTTTTTCTGTTTACGATGGAATATACTATCTGAAAATACAAGGAGCTTGCCAAGGTGTTTAGCATCATACTCCACAATGCCACATACACATCACACAATGTTCAACATACAATCATAGGACTCTTGTGTGAGATTGTCACTGCTTAAGCTACATGGGAAAACTTTGACCAACGTTAGCACAGAAGAAGCATGCTACACCTAAGAAAATCTCAACTAATCCAACTCGCGTTTGATTGGGATCTTACAAGAAGATTTCAGGGAGAATGGAATGATCCATCGATTACTCAGGAAGTGCCACAGAGAATCAAGGAGGCTGCAAATGTTCTGAAAATGTAAGAAACAATTTAGCTAGTTAGTTTTAATAAAAATATTGCCTTAGTGTGGAGGGTGCTGTCCATGCTACTGATAGAGCGCAGCAGCTATTTTGCACCAATCTGTTACTTCTTGGTCAAAAACATTTGAACTTGAATGTTTATTGTGGTACTGTATAGTGTGATACAGAAGCAGAAATCAATATATTTCCAATGCAAGAACCCAAATGACATGGAAATAGATGCATTCTATTATGGTTTCTTGGTAACCTGTTGGTTTTTGTGGTTGTAAATGGAACTGTACCTATTGGGAACATGTTCATGGTAAGCCGGCCTTGCATAATTTATTACACTGGTCGAATTTGCGTCACAGAAGTGTATTGTGCCATACCACAACCTGTTGCTTATCTCATTAGAGGCATGATTTTCCATGTTTGAAGCGGGCCTGTGGGCCTATTTATTTGTCAAGACAGCTGTGCGTGGCTGTGTCTCACTGTATTAGTCTGTAGGCTATGTTTTGGTTATTTTGATCTTCATTCGCCTTTTGTTTACTGTGTTTGTTTACTGTTAATGTAATGAGCCTACATATAGATTGTGTCATGCATTTATCGATCTGATATTTTGTTTACTAGGCCGACTACTTGATGTTGCTGTTTGATTCTGTTCGCATTCATTCGTTCGCAAACGCAGTTGTGCCGGTATTCTAAGCCAAACGGCTATTCAGTATTTTTATTTGCATGCATGAATAACTAGGCTACTACTTTCAGCATTTAGTTTGCATAATTTTGGTAAAACCGCTGTGTGTACTGCTGCATATACATAGGCTGTTTGTGAAAGGTGAATTACCCTATCTGTCTTGTAGCCTATATTAATTACCAAAATGACCTTGCTTTAGTGTGTAGGGTGTTGTCCATTGTGCTGGAACAGTGCAGTGAAGATAGGTTGAGGTGAAATCTGTAGCCTGACTGTCACTTCAAAAGCATTTAATTACTCTGCAAAAAACTCTGCCAATAGCACTGCTGGGTGATCTGAAAAGTCACAGTCAATCAATCAATAATATACTAATACTCTTAGCAAAAATCTTTATCTTTATCTGTAGAAATTATGAGTCAGAAGGTTCAGAACTTTTGTGAAACAACAATGCACAGTTGAAAAATACATGGCAAATAGAAATCAAATCAAAACTGGATGGTGTTCAAAGATAGATGGGAGGGGTTGAGGGGAGCTGAGGGGTGGGACTAAAAACAACAAAAATAATAGGATAACTAATGTAAAATATACCGCGTCCGTAAAATGTATAACAGGTTCAGAACTTGTATTTTTCTACACTGTAGAATAAAAGTGAAGACATCAAAACTATGACACATATGGAATCATGTAGTAACCAAAAAAGTGTTAATCTACCCAGATTTAAAATATGCTTTACAGCGAAAACACAACATATGATTATGTTAGTTCACCACCAAGTTCAAAAAACACACAGCCATTTTCCCAGCCAAAGATAGGAGTCACAAAAACAGAAATAGAGATAAAATTAATCACTACCCTTTGATGATCTTCATCAGATGACACTCATAGGACATCATGTTACACAATACATGTATTTTTTGTTCGATAATGTGCATATTTATATCCAAAGATCTTAGTTTACATTGGCGCCGTGTTCAGAAATGCCTCCAAAATATCCGGAGAAATTGCAGAGGGCCCCATCTAATAACAGAAATACTCATCACACACTTTGATGAAAGATACATGTTTTACATAAAATTAAAGATACACTTGTTCTTAATGCAACCGCTGTGTCAGATTTTTAAAAAACTTCAGAGTGTTTTCTATCCAATAGTAATAATAATATGCATATATTAGCATCTGGGACAGAGTAGGAGGCAGTTCACTATGGGCACGCAATTCATCCAAAGTGAAAATGCTGCCCCCTATCCCTAAAAAGTTAAACAAATCTAAATCTATTTTATATTTGAAATTCTTCAAAGTAGCCACCCTTTGACTTGACGACAGCTTTGCACATTTTACAATGTAGAAAATAGTAAAAATAAAGAAAAACTCTTGAATGAGTAAGTGAGCCCAAAATTTTGACTGGTACTGTAGGCATGTGGACACCTTTACTTAACCATTCAGAATGCATGCTTAACCTTAACGTTTGAGATGTTTTTGTGTAAACCCTATCCCAAACCTTAACTCTAAACTTGGAGTTTAGACCAGGTGCAGATGCAGCAGGAGGAGCAACCCATTGTGTCCTAAACACTTCGAAATTTGACGTTTGGAGAAACTTCGAAATTTGACATTTGGAGAAACATGGAAAAATCTGAAGTCAAATTGTCAAACCGTGAGATGTGGTTGCAATCCCAGTTCTAACCACTCGTTTTGTAATTTTAGTTTTTCCGCTAATTAATTTGTTTTACCTTTATTTAACTAGACAAGTCAGTTAAGAACAAATTCTTATTTGCAATGACAGCCCACCCCGGCCAAACCTGGACAACGCTGGGCCAAATGTGCGCCACTCTATGGGACTCCCAATCACGGCCGGATGTGATACAGCCTGGATTATAAACCTAACCTGAACAAGGATCGGACCCTTTTTTTCAAATTTTCGCCTAAAATGACATACCCAAATCTAACTGTCTGTAGCTCAGGAATTGAAGCAAACATATGCATATTCTTGATAGAATTTGAAAGGAAACACTTTGAAGTTAGTGGAAATGTGAAATTAATGTAGGACAATATAACACATTAGAGCTGGTAAAAGATAATACAAACAAAAAAATATGCTTTTTAAAATTATTTTTCATCTTTGAAATTCAAGAGAAAGGCAATACATTAAGATAAGATCCTAGGTGTAATTTAGATTTTGTCCACGAGATGGCAGAAGTGTGTGTGCAACGTTTCAGAATGATCCAGTGAAGAATTACCTCACTACGTAATATTTTGCATCAGGTCTGCCAGGAGATTGCACAAATGTGCCGAATTGGTCAATTTATACATTTTCAAGTACATAACTGTAGAGAACTTACAAAAATCTTATGGCAATAAAACATTTAACTTTACACACTCCCAGGAATGTCATACATGATGGATCATTAGCTTCCCTACAGAAAAGACGCTAACCTTCACACATCTAGATGGCCGGGTGGGTTGGGTGTGGAGCCAGAGACAGCAGTGGGGTCAAACTGTAGAACCCAGTTCCATTTTTTCAAACAAAACGACACTACATTTTATCTCTGGGACCCTCAGGATGACAAATCAGAGTAAGATTACTGAATGTAAGTCAATTATTTACCTTCAGAGGTGAATGTATCAAACCAGTTGAAATGATAAAAGTGTTTTGCTGTTGTGCACTATCCTCAAATAACAGATTGGTATTTTTTTCTGTCATAGCTACTGTAAATTGGACAATGCAGTTAGATAAACAAGAAATTTAAGCTTTCTGCCCATACAAGACATGTCCCGGAAAATTGGCTGTTGTTTTTTAGTTTGTTTTTTAGTCACATCATCGCATATTGAGCAACAACCGTCCTGTTTTAGGGACACTGAACCCGTAGACGTTATTAAAGCTAACGTTAAGCAGTTTGACTGACAGCTAATAGACGACTTTGTAATTAAAACGGCAACACACCCCATCATCTACTGACGGCACCACATTCCGTAATAAAAAGGGCAACACATTCCATAATATTAATGGAAACACACTCCGTCATCTCTGTTGCCTGCAGTTACTGCCTCAATTTGCCTTAGAGATTGCGTTGAATAAATAGCAGAACTCTTGAGACTATGCCTGTGTCACTAAGGCCTGTGTCACTAAGGTAGGCCACAATACTTCCAATACAATTTTAGAAGATGACTGGCAGAAGGAATATGAAAACGTTGGGACTCCCTCTTTACGTTTCTGATCTCTCTGTAGCTATCCTCTATCTGTCCTCGTATCCTTGCTTCTCTCGTGTGAGACAGTCCCATATTTTGCTGTCAGTGCAATTTGAACCAACCACAGGATACATAGACAATAAGAAAATGCAAACACACACACACTCACACACACCACAAGTCTAGGGGGTACATGTTAGAACACATTACTGACTGCCCCTCATACTCAGATACTGTTGTTACATCAGCCCAATTTGTTTCCATAATAGCGACCACATTATTTACACGCACACACACACACTACATTATTCCGATATACCCTTGAGGTGGTCTCAAGTTCATTTGTTGGGGGTGCAGAGATGCTGGATGATATTAGTAGAGTGAGGTGTGTGTGTGTGTGTGTGTGTGTGTGTGTGTGTGTGTGTGTGTGTGTGTGTGTGTGTGTGTGTGTGTGTGTGTGTGTGTGTGTGTGTGTGTGTGTGTGTGTGTGTGTGTGTGTGTGTGTGTGTGTGTGTGTGTGTGTGTGTGATAGTAGAAGAGAGGTCACTTTGTGCTTTAAACATGCTTTTATTGCATATTCATTTATTTACATAGAGAACAGGTTCTGGTTCTAACAGCAATAATGAAGGATGTGAGAATACAGAAAAGACATGGAGAGAGGGAGGAAGGAGGAGGGAAGAAGGGAGAGGGAATAAGAGGGAGGAAGGAGGAGGGAAGGAGGGAGAAGGAGAGGTAGGAAGGAGGAGGGAAGACGAGGTAGGAAGGAGGAGGGAAGGAGGGGGGAGGAGAGAGAGGGAGGAGGGAAGGAGGGGGAAGGAGAGGTAGGAAGGAGAGGGAGGAAGGAGATGGGAAGGAGGGAGAAGGAGAGGGAGGAAAGAAGAGGGAGGAAGGAGGAGGGAAGAAGAGGGAGGAAGGAGGAGGGAAGGAGGGGGAAGGAGAGGTAGGACGGAGAGGGAGGAAGGAGGAGGGAAGAAGAGGGAGGAGAAGAGGGAGGAAGGAGGAGGGAAGGAGGTAGGAGAGGTAGGAAGGAGGAGGGAAGGAGATGGAGGAGAGGCAGGGGATAGCCGTATTGAACTACAAGTCTCATGATCCTTTCTGTTGGTCAACAGAAGTAATATTTGTTGTGATGAACAGCTGTTGTGGAATTTTTTATTTTTTTATCTGAGTATCTCAAAGAATGGAAATCAAGTGGTTGTCCACCTCTCTCTTTCCATCCCTCCCTCTCTTTCATACCTGCATGTAAGTCTCTGTGAACAGTGTGACACCTCCCCTCCTCCCCTCCTACCCCCACCATCTCTTTAAGTCAGTGGTTCCGTTTGGCTGTGTAGTGGTGTCCCACTATTGATCCTTTTCTGGTTAATATTCATAAAGTCTATATCAGCAGCTAGCCACCCCCCGCCTAGATAAGTCCATTCTCATTGATCAGCATCGGTTTTCCCCGACCGACGCACATCGATCCCATTCAACTCATGCTCAAGGTCTCCTCAAATATATTCACCTCACAATGAAGTCCTCTTCTTTGCACCACTCGCAATTCATATTACACATTTTTTGTATCATCTCAACTGTGGTGCAATTACTCTCCTGTTCTCATTGTAACCAATAAAACCTGATTCCAGCACAACGAGATCTCTACAGAATATTGGAAAGCTATATTTATGTTTCACTAATATAGCTTGAACATGTTTCCAAAATAAAATGGTTTAGAGCAGGGGTTTTCTCTGGCCATGGAGATCCACATAGTCATTAAAACAGGTGTGTTGATGCTTGAATACGATTAAGGTGTGCTACCCTTATAATATGTTATCTCCAGGATTAGTTGCGAAAGCTGCCCTATTGTGCATGCACGCAAGTGTATATGATGGGTGAGTGGGGTAGTTATTAGTTATTGCCCTCAGAGCATTCCAAGCAGAGGTAAACTGATTTAATGTAGTGGTTTAGAATGAGCTGCAAGCTGGAGAGAGACCCAATGAACTGCTCTACCAGACACTCTTCTCTCTCTCTCTCTTTTCTCTGTCTCCCTTTTCTCTGTCTCTCACTTTTCTCTGTCTCTCTCTCTGTACCCCCCTTTCTCTCTCTTCTCTCAGTCTCTCTCTGTACCCCCATTTCTCTCTCTTCTCTCAGTCTCTCTCTGTCTCCCTTTCTCTCTCTCACACACTTTCTGTCTCTCACTCACTCTCTCTCACTCTCTCTCTCTCTCTCGCGCTCTCTCTCGCGCTCTCGCTCTCGCTCTCTCTTTCGTAGCCTGTGGCCAGTCGTCTGCATGGGTAATCATACTATTGTGTTAATTACCACTTCACAGCCAGCCCTCTAGCCAACGTACACACAAATATGCACCGTGAAACACACACAGAAACACACACTGTCTTGGAAACTGTCGTGCCTTCCTCTGAATCTGTGCTTGGGTTGTAACAGCTATTTCCTGTGAAGTCAAAATCACTGCGTGGGAAGACACACACCTGTATGCATAACATAGATGTATACTTACAATATAATGTATACGAACACACAAGCCCAAATGCACACACTCATAGAGAAAGACAGAGCAACACACACACGCACACGACCCCGGCTGCATAATTCATTCTCCCAAATTGGAAGCACCAGTTGTGTGCACACAATAAAATGGGATGAATTTGTCAGATACCTCCCAAGCGCCAAAAATATGACAAATTTAATCATTCCACAGAATAAAAATTCACAAGGAAATGTACAAAATCAATATTTTATGCTACTTACTGTACCTATTCTTTATTACAAACCTATTCAGGAACTAGCATTAATAATTAAACTGACGGTGGGGGTGCAGGGGAAAGAGAGGATGGGATGGGCATTGTGAAGTCAGACCTGCGAGTTCAAAAGCAATACTATTTCATTCATGTTTAAAGGGACTTTTTTGTTTCTGTAAGAGCAAGTGAAGCAGTTTTGAAACGGGGAAAACCGCTTTGATAGATTGAGTGTTCCAAAGTGCCAAGCGGCTGTCAACATAAATAGCAATAAAAAAGTATGAGAAATGTTTTAAACTGGAGTTTTCAAGGTTATGGCCCATAGTGATGATTTGAAGGTAGGCCTCTTTCTTTCTTTCTCTATCTCTCTCTCTCTCTGTCTCTCTATCTCGGTCTCTCTTTCTCTCTCTCACTCTCTCTTTCTCTCTGCTGCACTCTTTATGCAAGGGGAGTCAAGTGTGTGCTCCAATGTCTGTGTGTGTGCGTGTGCATGCGTGCTTGCTTGTGTGTGTGTCCATGTGTATTCCTGCAGGTTGGTATGACATGAGTGTAAGCACACTATAGAGTGGGTTTGTGCGTGTGAGTAAAACCCAATGCTTCTCAGTAATAGTTGAAATAGCAGAGCTCTGCCGTACTTGGTCCAACACACCTGCTGTGTTGCCTGTTACAGCACTTTGCTTTCCTTCATTCCTCTATCCTTTCTTTTCTCTCTTTCTCCTTTCTCTCTACTTCTCAGCATTTACCTTCACGATATATTCTATCTCTATGGCTCTCTAACTTCTTTTCTAGCTTTTCACCATCCTGTGCTCTTTCTCTTACACTTCCCCAGATGCCACTTTAGAATATTGCGAGGCCCCCATAGTTTCTCCGGGTGTTGGTTCTTCTCATGGAACACTCTGTTTAACAACTGTGACCCGTTTCAGGAAGCTAAGCTTATGTCGCATCTCACTACTTCACACGCGAAGTAGTGTCATTTAATCAAAATGCATTTTTTTGGGCAGAAATGCCTTCTGGAACATGTGAACTTTAATGTGCCTTAATAACAAACTTGTATTCCATCTGTAAATACAAATAACATTGTTAAATTACAAGCCTAGTTGGTTTAGCCATGAAAAAGTTAGGAACCTTCCCACTAGCCATAATTGGCTGAGATAATGGATGGGCTGGACATGTCGGGAGATGATTTTGGATTAGTCTGCCATGTAGCCTGCTTCTGTCTATAATGTGAGCTGCTCAGTATGTGTTGACAGTTCTTTATATTGCAGTGTTTTTGAAAGATAGAACGTTAGCCATCGAGAACTACAAAAGGTTTGCTAATTTTCTCAACAACATTGATGCCCTGAATTTAGCAGACGCTATCAACAGATCAGTTGGAAAAAGTTGTGATGGGCTACTTTGTGCAAATGCCACGATTAGTGTGAACCGGAGTGATTGACACACAGCTGTAAAAGCAAGATGTACTGTAGCTACAAACAAAACTAAGTTAAATGGTTCCACTCTGCGTGCAGCGTTCATCCATGTACATGGGTAGGAGTCTAGCTACATTTTCAGATATTAGAAGTTTGTCAGAAAGTCGTTTTCATTGCAAGTTAAAACATACTGTTAGCTCGCTAGTGAACGTTAGCTTGCTGACTCGCTAGCTAATGTTACGTGTATGATCTGTGAAGTAGTATTATTTGAATCAGAAACCCATTTGCATTTATAGTTATAGCCTAATGTTAGCTAGCTAACATTGAACCTAGTTGGTTACCTTTAGCTACCTGCGGATTCATACTACAGCTATGATAATGTTTGTACTGGTGGCAGTACTGTATGAGTTGGGACTATGCCGGTTCATTGTTTAGCTAGTTAGCTAAACAAAAGACTCCACTTCACCATATGATTACATGACTCATCAAGTTAGCCAGGTGTGTCTGGGGGTGATTACGACCGTCTATTGTATTTCATTAACATGTGTACATGTCTAGACAATTGCGACCCATCCACTCAGCTAGATGTGGCTGGAGGGTGGTTATAGCATTTCTTTCACGTGACCATTCAATTTAGACAAGTGTGTCTGGTTAAGTGGCATCTTATAATTATAAAATATTAATAAAATATTTTCTATCTGGACACTTCCTGTTTTTTGATATTGCTACTATGCAAGTAGCCATTTCACTGTACCATTTACAGCTTCTGAATCATGTGCATGTGACAAATTAACATAGATTTTATTTGATATAGTGTGTGCTTACCAGAGGCGATAATGTGAAAAACAACATTACCTGCACCAAAGTCAGATTAGGATGTAGGCCAAGGACTAGATTAAGTGTATTTTTACCTTTATTTTCCTTATTGTAGGCTACTACTTTTACCAATTTTAGTCTTGAACTCTTTGGTTGTTTACTACACTACTTACTCTGTTTAGCACATGGCCTCATATGTGAATCCTTAAAGAGATGGGTGGGGCTAAGGCTTAAGAGGGTGTGAGCGATGTTGAAAAGGTGTAGACAAAATAGGAGCTCTACAGTAAGTGTACCAAAAAATTCAGGGGCCATTTTCTCAAAAGTGGGGTTACAAGTTTATTCACTTTCAAATAATAATTACCTTTGTTCCTCAACTGCAGTGTATGATATACCATTCTCTAGCTCTGAGTCTCTACTTTTATCCAATGTAAGAAACAACATTTAAAATGTTGGTACATAGGACCGAATCCAGGTGGTGGGTCACACAACTATGTTCTCTGCAGGTTATACAAACATAACACACATACATAGATCTTCTCTCTGAGTGGGAACAATAACGGAGGAAATATGCTCTCTTCCACAACTTTGAGTTTGTATCACTCACACATCCTTCCATCTCACAGTTTCTGTCTCTATCTACCTCCATATATCCCAGTCTCCGTCCCTCTCTACCTTCATATATCCAAGTCTGTCTCTCCATATATCCCAGTCTCTCTCTACCTCCATATATCCCAGTCTCCGTCCCTCTCTACCTTCATATATCCAAGTCTGTCTCTCCATATCTCCCAGTCTCACTCTCTCTACCTACATATCTCCCAGTCTCTCTACCTCCATATATCCCAGTCTCTGGCTCTCTCTACCTCCATATCTCCCAGTCTGTCTCTCCATATCTCCCAGTCTCTCTCTCTCTACCTACATATCTCCCAGTCTCTCTCTACCTCCATATATCCCAGTTTCTGGCTCTCTCTACCTCCATATATCCACATCTGTCTCTCCATATCTCCCAGTCTCTCTCTACCTACATATCTCCCAGTCTCTCTCTACCTCCATATATCCCAGTCTCTGGCTCTCTCTACCTCCATATCTCCCAGTCTCTCTCTACCTCCATATATCCCAGTCTCCGTCCCTCTCTACCTACATATCTCCCAGTCTCTCTCTACCTCCATATATCCCAGTCTCTGGCTCTCTCTACCTCCATATATCCAAGTCTGTCTCTCCATATCTCCCAGTCTCTCTCTACCTACATATCTCCCAGTCTCTCTCTACCTCCATATATCCCAGTCTCCGTCCCTCTCTACCTTCATATCTCCCAGTCTCTCTCTCTACCTCCATATATCCCAGTCTCTGGCTCTCTCTACCTACATATCTCCCAGTCTCTCTCTACCTCCATATATCCCAGTCTCCGTCCCTCTCTACCTACATATCTCCCAGTCTCTCTCTACCTCCATATATCCCAGTCTCCGTCCTTCTCTACCTTCATATCTCCCAGTCTCTCTCTCTACCTCCATATATCCCAGTCTCTGGCTCTCTCTACCTGCATATCTTCCAGTCTCTGTCTCTCTCCACCTCCATATATCCCTTTCCCTCTCAAACAAAGTCAAGGCCTGACAATTCTCTCTTCTATGATAACACTGCATCCTCTCCCAATCTCCTCCCCTACTCCCCATCTCATTCTCTTTCTTGCTCTCTCGCTCTCGCGCTCGCTCTCCTCCCCCTCTCCTTTGTCTGTCTTTCTCCCAGTGGAGGTTTAGAGGTGGATCCAGGGCCCCAGGCTCTAATTGCTGGTGAATGGAGTGTTTTCATGGGATGTTAGGCAGGGCCCTCCCCTAGATTAGCACGCTTACACACACACACACACACACACACACACACACACACACACACACACACACACACACACACACACACACACACACACACACACACACACACACACACACACACACACACACACACACACACACACACACACACACACACACACACAGAAAGAGAGAGAGAGAAGAAAGAGAGAGAGAGAGAGGGCCAACCCCTGGATTACTGCATTCACTCATGGGGAGAAGAGGCTGATTTGAACTGACAGCCACACTACATCCCAATGGAAAGGACCTGCTGGATTCACACACACATATACACACTCACACAAACACACACATGCACACGCATAAGCATGTGAATACACATGCACACTCAAAAACTTGCAAATACACAAACAATTGTATACACACGCACATTGCACACAAACACACACACACATACACACATAAACTCACTCGCACACACGCCAGTCTCCCCAGTGGAGTCCTTGCGCTGCAGCAGACATATGGAGAGAATCATGTGTTAACAGGGCGTACTGATTAACACATCTGGATGGTGGGGGAAAGAGGGAGGGAAACAGGGGGAGAGAAGGGAAGAGGGAGAGGAAGCAGCATGGAGGGGAGAGAAAAGGAGATAAGGGTGGGTAGAGTGGGAGGGAGGGAGGAAGAGAGAAGGAGAGAAGAGGGAGGGGACACTGGGAGGATGGGAAGGAGGAGGAGAAGAAAAACATACACACACCCACCGTCCCAGGACTGTCTGGCAAAATACTCACAGCCTCATTTAGACTGGTGGAAGCTGTGTTCTTACCATCAATACATTGGGATGAAAGAGTGAGTGAGAGCAACAGATGGAGAAAGAGAATGGTAATTCTGGAAAGTGAGACTGAGAGAGATATATGTAAGAGGGGAAAGAGAGAGAGAGAGAGAGAGAGTGGGTGGGTGGGGGGGGTGAGAGTGAGAGAAGGAAGCAGATAGATTTAAAAGGGTAGATAGAGCGATAGAGTCCCTGTCTCCTCTCCCTCAGGCCCTCCTCTGTGTTGTGTGTGTTCATGTCAGAGGCAGTGGGCTGTGCCATGGCACCATGTTACCATATGCTCTCCACAATCCACTGAGACACACACAGACAGAAACACACACATAAACATGCATCCATGCACAAGGCTAGAGCCATTCCAGACACAAAGAATAATAATAAATAAAGACAAATGATATTATACAAGAAAACATTTAAAGAAGCCAAAAAGATATGAACAAGGTCATCTCCACCCAAACCAAGGGGATGGAGGCAAATGTATTGTTGGCAGCTTGTGGTTCTGATTGTGTTTCAAACCTCATGACCCTATATGAGAGAGAGAAACAGACAGACAAAGAGACAGAGACGAACAGAAAGAGAGAAACAGATAGACAGAGAGACAGATAGAAGCAGAGAGACAGACAGACAGACAGACAGACAGACAGACAGACAGACAGACAGACAGACAGACAGACAGACAGACAGACAGACAGACAGACAGACAGACAGACAGACAGACAGACAGGAGAAACAAAGAGACAAAAACAGAGAGATAAAGAGACACTGAATGTTTCTCAGACCAACAGAGAGTCTTCACCATGTATTTCCTGTAATCCACCACTATGCCATCATATCATGGGAAAGTAATGCCAATCCTGAGTCAACATGTTTATTCAAACGCTCACTCAACGTTATCATGCTATGATTCTGCTGACGAGCATTCCTGATGCTCTCACCTTACAGCTGTCCCTGAGTTCCCATGGGAGACACGCCTGACAGATAAACTTCCTCAACTCAATATGTCAGAGAAACGCAACATCATTGCAAGATCTTTGTCAAACATTGTAACAGCATAAATGCAACAGCTAGACCACGAATCCTCTTCTCAGTTATTGTTGAACATGTGACAGTGGCATGAAATGCTGTAGGTCATAAGACAGAAAGTGCTATGTGCTGTCTCAGGGACTGAGCTATACACTTTGATCATTATCAGTATTCATGTTTGTTTTTCCATGGTTTATGACAGGAGTCAGCAACTGCCAAAACCAGCCCCCAAGTTATTTTTTGTTGGCCTAATTGGAGTGAACTAACGGACAACAATATTCTACTGCTACTTACAGCTATTTCGCTCACATCTACAGTACCTGTAGTTAAATCATTATACATATATTACTAATTTCCTCTTCCTTCAGGATATTCATCCACAGCAGCCAATCCACCATTCATTCTGATCTTAACTCCAACCCTCTGATGTCCACAGATTAACCCATCTTTCCCAATTTAATGGCATTTTGCTCTTTCATTATGCAGTACATCACTCCATTTTACTTTGATGTCTTCTGACGATATAGCCCTGAAAATAAATACTTTACTTGAGAGTATAATGATATTTCCCATTGACTGATCATGGTTTGTCAGATCCCCTAACAATACAGTTTGCAGGTCCATCTGAACCCTGATATTATGACATAACAACCATTCCTGGACCTAACTCAGAAAGCGAGCCACCGATTGACAGTACCAGAAAATATGTTCTATAGATTCTGTTTCCAGGTGGCAGTCTGCACAAGGTTGACTGTTCGATGCCCCATATATTGAGCATTCTTTTTCCAAGTATTTTACATAATAACGGATTGATGTGTCAACTGTTGTTTTATACACTGAATATACCAAACATTAGGAACACATTCTTATTACACATTGGAAACTGTTCAGCGTGAATAACCCAGCAGCATTGAATTTCTTGACACAAACCTGTACACCTGGCACCTAATCAAAAACAATTTGATCGGTCACATACACATATTTAGCAGATGTTATTGCAGGTGCATTGAAATGCTTGTGTTTCTAGCTCCAACAGTGCAGTTGTATCTAACAATGCACAACAATACACACAATTCTGAAAGTAAAAGAATGGAAATAAGAAATATATCAATATTAGGATGAGCGATGTCGGAGTGGCATTGACTAAAATACAGTAGAGTACAGTATATACACTACATGGCTACAAAAGTATGTTAACACCCTTTCAAATGAGTGAATTCGTCTATTTCAGCCACACCCGTTGCTGACAGGTGTATAAAATTGAGCACACAGCCATGCAATCTCCATAGACAAACATTGACAGTAAAATAGCCCATACTAAAGAGTTCAGTTACTCTAGACATGTCACCATCATAGGATGCCACCTTTCTAACAAGTCAGTTCATCAAATTTCTGCCCTGCTAGAACTGCCCCGGTTAACTGTAAGTGCTGTTACTGTGAAGTGGAAAAGTCTAGGAGCAACAACGGCTCAGTCACGAAGTGGTAGGCCACACAAGCTCACAGAACGGGACCACCGAGTGCTGAAGCGTGTAAAGATCGTCTGTCCTCGGTTGCAACACTCACTGCCGAGTTCCAAACTGCCTCTAGAAGCAACATCAGCACAAGAAATGTTCATTGGGAGCTTCATGAAATGGGTTTCCATGGCCAAGCAGCCGCACACAAGACTAAGATCACCACGCACAATGCCAAGTGTCGGCTGGAGTGGTGTAAAGCTCGCCGCAATAGGACTCTGGAGCAGTAGAAAAGCGTTCTCCGGAGTGATGAATCAGGTGTCCACATACTTTTGGCCACGTAGTGTACATATGAATGAGTAAAACAGTATGTAAACATTATTAAAGTGACCATTGATTCCATGTCTATGTACATACAGTTGAAGCCGGAAGTTTACATACAGTTGAAGTCGGAAGTTTACATACACCTTAGCCAAATACATTTAAACTCAGTTTTTCACAATTCCTGACATTTAATCTTAGTAAAAATTCCCTGTCTGAGATCAGTTATCATCACCACTTTATTTTAAGAATGAGAAATGTCAGAATAATAGTAGAGAGAATTATTTATTTCAGCTTTTATTTCTTTCATCACATTCCCAGTGGGTCAGAAGTTTATATACACTCAATTAGTATTTAGTAGCTTTGCCTTTAAATTGCCTTACTGGGGTCAAACGTTTCGGGTAGCCTTCCACAAGCTTCCCACAATAAGTTGGGTGAATTTTGTCCCATTCCTCTTGACAGAGATGGTGTAACTGATTCAGGTTTGTAGGCCTCCTTTCTTGCACACGCTTTTTCAGTTCTGCCCACAAATGTTCTATAGGATTGAGGTCAGGGCTTTGTGATGGCCACTGCAATGCCTTGACTTTGTTGACCGTAAGCCATTTTTCCACAACGTTGGAAGGTTGCTTGGGGTCATTGTCAATTTGGAAGACCCATTTGCGACCAAGATTTAACATCCTGACTGATGTCTTGAGATGTTGCTTCAATATATCCACATAATTTTTCTGCCTCATGATGCAACCTATTTTGTGAAGTGCACCAGTCCCTCCTGCAGCAAAGCACACCCACAACGTGATGCTGCCACCCCCGTGCTTCACGGTTGGGATTGGGTTCTTTGGCTTGCAAGCCTTCTCCTTTTTCATCCAAACATAACGATGGTCATTATGGCCAAACAGTTCTATTTTTCTTTCATCAGACCAGAGGACATTTCTCCAAAAAGTACGCTCTATGTCCCCATGTGCAGTTGCAAACCGTAGTCTGGCTTTTATATGGCGGTTTAGGAGCAGTGACTTCTTCCTTGCTGAGTGGCTATTTCAGGTTATTTCGATATTGGACTCATTTTACTGTGGATATAGATAATTTTGTGCCTGTTTCCTCCAGCATCTTCACAAGGTCCTTTGCTGTTGTTCTGGGATTGATTTGCACTTTTCGCACCAAAGTACGTTCATCTCTAGGAGACAGAACTTCTCCTTCCTAAGCGGTATGACGGCTACGTGGTCCCATGGTGTTTATACTTGCGTATTATTGTTTGTACAGATGGACGTCGTACCTTCAGGCGTTTCGAAATTTCTCCCAAGGATGAACCAGACTTGTGGAGGTCTTTCTTTTCTTTTTACTGAGGTCTTGGCTGATTTCTTTTGATTTTCCCATGATGTCAAGCAAAGACGCACTGAGTTTGAAGGTAGGCCTTGAAATACATCCACAGGTACACCTCCAATTGACTCAAATTATGTCAATTAGCCTATCAGAAGCTTCTAAAGCCATGATATCATTTTCTGGAATTTTCCAAGCTGTTTAAAGGCACAGTCAACTTAGTGTATGTAAACTTCTGACCCACTGGAATTGTGATACAGTGAATTATAAGTGAAATAATCTGTCTGTAAACAATTGCTGTAAAAATGACTTGTGTCATGAACATAGAAGACGTCCTAACCGACTTGCCAAAACTATAATTTGTTAACAATAAATTTGTGGAGTGGTTGAGTTTTAATGACTCCTAAGTGTATGTAAACTTCCGACTTCAACTGTAGGTGCAGGGTTGAGTAATCGGGTGGTAGCCTTCTAGTGATGACTATTTAACAGTCTGATGGCCTTGCGATAGAAGCTGCTTTTCACCTTCTCCACTGCGATCTCATCCATGTGGATCAGGGCGTGCTACCTCTGCTGTCTCCTGAATTCCACGATCAGCTACTTAGTTTTTTTGACGTTGAGGGAGAGGTTATTTTCCTGGCACCACTCCACCAGGACCCTCACCTCCTAACTGTATGCTGTCATTGTTGGTATTCAGGCTTACAACTGTTGTGTCGTCTGCAAACTTGATGATTGAGTTGGAGGTGTGCATGGCCAGGCATTCATGGGTGAACAGAGAGTACAAAACGGGGCTGAGCACACACCCTTGTGTTGAGGATCAGCGGTATGGAGGTGTTTCCTACCTTCACCACCTGGTGGCGGCCCGTCAGGAAGTCCAGGACCCAGTTGCACAGGGTGGGGTTCAGACCCAATGCCCCGAGCTTAATGATGAGCTTGGAGGGTACTATGGTGTTGAAGGCTGAGCTATAGTCAATAAACAGCATTCTTACATAGGTATTTCTCTTGTCCAGATGGAATAGGTTGGTGTGCAGTGTGATGGCGACTGCGTCGTCTGTGGATCTATTGGGGCAGTATGCAAAGAAGCCGGTGACTGGTGTGGTATACTCCTCAATGCCATTGGATTAATCCCGCAACATTTTCGAGTCTGTGCTAGCAAAACTGTAGGGTTCGCATGGTAGAGTAGAATCCGCGTCATCTGACCACTTCCGTATTGACCAAGTCACTGGTGCTTCCTCTTTAGTTTTTTCTTGTAAGCAGGAATCAGGAAGATAGAATTAAACTTACATTTGGAGGGCAAGGGAGAGCTTTGAATGTGTCTCTTTGTGTGGAATAAAGGTGGTCTAGAGTTTTTTTTCCTCTGGTTGCACATGCTGGTAGAAATTACGTGAAACGGATTTAAGTTTGCATGTATTAAAGTCTCGACAAAGCAGTATATCCTTTGCGTCGGACTCATTAAAGAAAAAATCTTTGTCCAGTTCGAGGTGAGTAATCACTGTTCTGATGTCCAGAAGCTCTTTTCGGTCATAAGAGATGGTAGCAGCAACATTATGTACAAAATGAGTTACAAACAATGTGAAAAAACAAACAAAATAGCACCGTTCGTTAGGAGCCTGTAAAAAGGCAGCCATACCCTCCGGCGCCATTACTCAAAGGGTCAGGTCTCTTTCAGGTCTCTCCAGAGATGTTTGATTGGGTTCCTTTAAGTCTTTACTGAAGACTTATCTCTTCAGTAGGTCATATGATTGAGTGTAGTCTGGCCCAGGAGTGTGAAGGTGAACGGAAAGGCTCTGGAGCAACGAACCGCCCTTGCTGTCTCTCCAGGGCCGGTTCCCCTCTCTCCACTGGGATTCTCTGCCTCTAACCCTGTTACTGGGGCTGAGTCACTGGCTTGCTGGTGCTCTTTCATGCCGTCCCTAGGAGGGGTGCGTCACTTGAGTGGGTTGAGTTACTGACGTGAACTTCCTGTCTGGGTTGGCGCCCCCCCTTGGTTGTGCTGTGGTGGAGACCTTTGTGGGCTATACTCGGCCTTGTCTCAGGATTGTAAGTTGGTGGTTGAGGATATCCCTCTAGTGGTGTGGGGGCTGTGCTTTGGCAGAGTGGGTGGGGTTATATCCTTCCTGTTTGGCCCTGTCCGGGGGTTTCTTCGGATGGGGCCACAGTGTCTCCTGACCGCTCCTGTCTCAGCCTCCAGTATTTATGCTGCAGTAGTTTATGTGTCGGGGGGCTAGGGTCAGTTGGTTATACCTGGAGTACTTCTCCTGTCTTATCCAGTGTCCTGTGTGAATTTAAGTATGCTCTCTCTAATTCTCTCGTTCTCTCTTTCTCTCTGAGAACCTGAGCCCTAGGACCATACGTCAGGACTACCGGGCATGCTGACACCTTGCTGTCCCCAGTCCGCCCGGCCTTGCTGCTATTCCAGTTTCAACTGTTTCTGCCTGCGGTTACGAAACCCCTACCTGTTCCAGACCTGCTGTTTTCAACTCTTAATGATCGGCTATGAAAAGCCAACTGAGATTTATTCCTGATTATTATTTGACCATGCTTGTCATTTATGAACATTTTGAAAATCTTGGCTCTCTCTAATTTTCTCCTTCTCTCTTTCTCTCGGAGGACCTGAGCCCTAGGACCATACGTCGGGACTACCGGCCGTGGTGACTCCTTGCTGCCCCCAGTCCGCCTGGCCTTGCTGCTATTCCAGTTTCAGCTGTTCTGCCTGCGGTTATGGAACAGCCACCTGTCCCAGACCTGTTGTTTTTCAACTCTTAATGATCAGCTATGAAAAGCCAACTGAAAATTATTCATGATTATTATTTGACCATGCTTGTCACTTATGAACATTTTTGAACATCTTGGCATAGTTCTGTTATAATCTCCACCCGGCACAGCCAGAAGAGGACTGGCCACCCCTCATAGCCTGGTTCCTCTCTAGGTTTCTTCCTAGGTTTTGGCCTTTCTAGGGAGTTTTTCCTAGCCACCGTGCTTCTACACCTGCATTCTAGCTGTTTGGGGTTTTAGGCTGGGTTTCTGTACAGCACTTCGAGATATTATCTGATGTACGAAGGGCTATATAAAATAAAATTGATTGATTGATTGATTGGTTCAAGTCTGAGCTCTGGCTGGGCAATTGAAGGACATTCAGAGACTTGTCCCGAAGCCACTCCTGCTTTGTCCTGAGCACTCTGGAGCAGGTTATCATCAAAGATCTCTCTGTACTTTGCTCTGTTAATCTTTTCCTCGATCCTAACTAATCTCCCAGTCCCTGCCGTTGAAAAACATCCTAACAGCATGATGGTTCCACCACCATGCTTCATTTTATGGTTGGTGCCAGGTTTCCTCCAGACGTGATGCTTGGCATTCAGGACAAAGAGTTCAATCTTGGTTTTCATCAGGCCAAAGAATCTTGTTTCTCATAGTCTGAGAGTCGTTATGTGCCATTTGGCAAACTCCAAGTGAGCTGCCATGTGCCTTTTACTGAGAAGTGGCTTCCGCCTGGCCACTCTACTATAAAGGCCTAATTGGTGGAAAGCTGCAGAGATGGTTGTCCTTCTATAAGGTTCTCCCATCTCCACAGAGGTACTCTATAGCTTGGTCAGAGTGACCATTTGGTTCTTGGTCACCTCCCTGACCAAGGCCCTTCTCCCTCGATTGCTCAGTTTGGCCTGGCGGCCAGCTCTAGGATGTCTTGGTGGTTCCAAACTTTTCTATCGAGGAATGATGGAGGCCACTGTGTTCTTGGGGACCTTCAATGCTGCAGACATTTTTTGGTACCCTTCCCCAGATCTGTGCATCAACACAGCCTGTCTCGGAGCTCTACGGACAATTCCTTCGTCCTAATGGCTTGGTTTTTGTTCTGATATGCACTATCAACTGTGGGACCTATCAATTTGCGAACATTTCTAAAAACCTGTTTTTGTTTTGTCATTATGGGGTATTGTGTGTAGATTGCTCATGATGTTTTTGTATTTAATCCATTTCAGAATAAGGCTGTAAAAATGTGAAAAAAGTCAAGGGGTCTGAGTACTTTCCAACGGTACTGTATGCATTCGCACATCAAGTTTTCTCAAGAGTTGGGAAAAACTGAACATCTGAGCTTCTGGTTGTTTGTGAGGGAAGCCTGGGGAGAGTGTGTGTATGTATCCCACTTCTGTTGCTAAGGTGTAATGATGTTAGGGACAGTATGGGATTAATCACAATAATAGTTTTTTTAAATAACAGTATAAAATACAATATAGGTGATGCTGTTAATCTGCTTCTGTTCTGTAGGTAGCAATGTGTGCTCTTTTTAAAGGAAGGGTCCCATTCTCTCAAAGACCCTAGGATTGAGGTGGAGAGGGGTGGTCTGCCAGTCATTGGGACAACAATTTAATTTGGGATTGGGGAATAAGCGGGTGGAATAGTGGAGAACAATTGGAGGTTTACTCAGTAGCAGTGCAAATATCACAGTACAGCTTTATGGACACTCAATTATCATGGTCATTTTTTATGGTAAGTTTAAAAACATATATTATGATAAATAGAATTGAAACTTGTATCTCATTACGGTAAATGGTGAAATAAGTATAGCCAGTTATAATTGTATGGCTTAGCAGATAATAAGAAAATACGATAATCATTTACCTTGCGAAAAGAGAAGAAAAAGACTGGGAGGTGAAATATACACGATTTATACAGACACTTCAAAATAAACGTATTTTTGATCTGTTGTTCCATATAGGGAATTTGTTATGCAATGTGTTTGTATGTCCTAATAGCAGTATAATGTTTTATCAAGTAATTTATTTGTATTTTGGGGGAATACTTCAAGGGGTCTTCAAATTCAAATTATCCTTGGTATCCTTCTTAAAACAATTCCATATTGCTTCATGAAACTTGAGACATCTTTGGCATTGTATTGTGTGACAAAATGGCACATTTTAGAGTGGCCTTTATTGTCCACAGGACAAGGTGCACCTGTGTAATGATCATGCTGTTTAATCAGCTTCTTTATATGCCATATCTGTCAGGTAGATGGATTATCTTGGCAAAGGAGAAATGCTTACTAACAGGGATGGAAACAAATTTGTGCACAAAATTTGAGAGAAGAAAGCTTTTTATGCGTGTGGACATTTCTGCAATCTAAATTTCAGCTCATGAAACATGGGACCAACACTGTACATGTTGCATTTCTATTTGTGTTAAGTATACATTCCGGACTCTGACACTGCTTGTTGTAAAATGTATATATTTATTAGAATTTTGGGGATTTGAGTGTGTTGTTAGGTATTACTGCACTGTTGGAGCTAGGAACATAAGCATTTTGCTACACCCACAATAAAACCTGCATAATACACTATATATGCAAAAGAATGTGGACACCCCTTCAAATGAGTGGCTTTGGGCTATTTCAGCCACTCCCGTTGCTGACAGGTGTATGCAATCGAGCACACAGCAATGCATTCTCCTTAGACAAACATTGCCTGCAGTTCGTCAAATTTCTGCCGTCCTGGCGCTTCCCCAGTCAACTGCAAATGCTGTTATTATGAAGTGTAAATGTCTTGGAGCAACAACGGCTTAGCCACGAAGCGGTAGGCCACACAAGTACACAGAACGGGACCGCCGAGAGCTGAAGTGCGCAGTGCGTAAAAATCGTCTGTCCTTGGTTGCAACACTCACTACCGAATTCCAAACTGCCCCTGGAAGCAAGGTCAGCACAATAACTGTTCGTTGGGTTCTTCATGAAATGGGTTTCCATGGCACAGAAGCCTAAGATCACCACGTGCAATGCTAGTCTCAGCTGGAGTGGTGTAAAGCTCGCCGTCATTGGACTCTGAAGTAGTGGAAACGTGTTCTCTGGAGTGATGAATCTGGGTTTGGCAGATGTCAGGAGAACGCTATCTGCTCTAATGCATAGTGCCTACTGGAAAGTTTGGTGGAGGAGGAATAATGGTCTGGGGCTGCTTTCATGGTTCGAACTAGGCCCCTTAGTTCCAGTAAGATGAAATCAACTCTACAGAATACCATGACATTCTAGATGATTCTGTGTCCAACTTTGTGGTAACAGTTTGGGGAAGGCCCTTTCCTGTTTCACCATAACATTTCCCCCATGCACAAAGCGAGATCCATACAGAATTGGTTTGTCGAGATCGGTGTGGAAGAACTTGACTGGCCTGCACAGAGCCCTGACCTTGACCCCATTGAACACCTTTGAGATGAATTAAACGTAGACTGCAAGCCAGGCCTAATCGCCCAACATCAGTGCCCAACCTCACTAATGGCTCTTATGGCTGAATGGAAGCAAGTCCCCGCAGCAATGTTCCAACATCTAGTGGAAAGCCTTCCCAGAAGAGTGGAGGCTGTTATAGCAGCAAAGGGGGGACCAACTTCATATTAATGCCGATGATTTTTGAATGTGATGTTCGATGAGCATGTGATGTACTTCTCCTATGGGCAAAGAAACTGAAAAGGGTTGATGATATTAATGAATAATAATGTTTATCCGAATGTGCAAATTGTCCAAACAGATCCGCAAGGTAGATGGATTCTTTAAAATATGTTATTGTACCATTAACAGATTTGGCTCATTAATCTATATAATGATAATCCACACTTCTTTGAAAATATATATAATAATTTTCAAGCCTACAAGCAATACAAGAGAGGTGGGAAATTTTAATTAAGTGATAATGCCAGAGAAGCCGGTGTTTGGAGGATATATAGGAACGGGTGTTGTTAGGCCCGAGACGAAGTCACATTACAAACTATCACCCACATGCACTTAAGGAAATCACGAAGATCATGGAAAAAATGGAACTAGTGGATATATGTAGGCTTAAATATCCTGACCTAGTGGGATATACAGTTGTGGCCAAAGGTTTTGAGAATGACACAAATATTAATTTCACAAAGTCTGCTGCCTCAGTTTGTATGATGGCAATTTGCATATACTCCAGAATGTTATGAAGAGTGATCAGATGAATTCCAATTAATTGCAATGTCCCTCTTTGCCATGCAAATGAACTGAATCTCCAGAAAACATTTCCACTGCATTTCAGCCCTGCCACAAAAGGACCAGCTGACATCATGTCAGTGATTCTCTCGTTAACACAGGTGTGAGTGTTGACGAGGACAAGGCTGGAGATCACTCTGTCATGCTGATTGAGTTTGAATAACAGACTGGAAGCTTCAAAAGGAGGGTGGTGCTTGGAATCATTGTTCTTCCTCTGTCAACCATGGTTACCTGCAACGAAACACGTGCCGTCATCATTGCTTTGCACATAAAGGGCTTCACAGACAAGGATATTGCTGCCAGTAAGATTGCAACTAAATCAACCATTTATCGGATCATCAAGAACCAAGGAGAGCGGTTCAATTGTTGTGAAGAAGACTTCAGGGCGCCCAAGAAAGTCCAGCAAGCGCCCGGACGTCTCCTAAAGTTGATTCAGCTGTGGGATCGGGCACCACCAGTACAGAGCTTGCTCAGGAATGGCAGCAGGCAGGTGTGAGTGCATCTGCACACACAGTGAGGCGAAGACTTTTGGAGGATGGCCTGGTGTCAAGAAGGGCAGCAAAGAAGCCACTTCTCTCCAGGAAAAAACATCAGGGACAGACTGATATTCTGAAAAGGGTACAGCAATTGGGCTGCTGAGGACTGGGGTAAAGTCATTTTTTCTGATGAATCCCCTTTCCGATTGTTTGGGGCATCCGGAAAAAAGCTTGTCCGGAGAAGACAAGGTGAGCGCTAACATCAGTCCTGTGTCATGCCAACAGTAAAGCATCCTGAGACCATTCATGTGTGGGGTTGCTTCTCAGCCATGGGAGTGGGCTCACTCACAATTTTGCCTAAGAACACAGCCATGAATAAAGAATGGCACCAACACATCCTCCGAGAGCAACTTCTCCCAACCATACAGGAACAGTTTGGGGCCAAAAAATGCCTTTTCCAGCATGATGGAGCACCTTGCCATAAAGCAAAAGTGAGAACTAAGTGGTTCGGGGAACAAAACATCGATATTTTGGGTTGCCAGGAAACTCCCCAGACCTTAATCCTATTGAGAACTTGTCGTCAATCCTTAAGAGGCGGGTGGAAAAACAAAAACCCACAAATTCTGACAAACTCCAAGCATTGATTGTACAAGAATGGGCTGCCATCAGTCAGGATGTGGCCCAGAAGTTAATTGACAGCATGCCATGGCGGATTGCAGAGGTCTTGAAAAAGAAGGGTCAACACTGCAAATATTGACTCTTTGCATCAACTTCATGTAATTGTCAATCAAAGCCTTTGACACTTATGAAATGCTTGTAATTATACTTCAGTATTCCATAGTAACATCTGACAAAAATATCTAAAGACACTGAGGCAGCAGACTTTATGAAAATTAATATTTGTGTCATTCTCAAAACGTTTGGCCACGACTGTACATTTGACCTAGTGGGATATACATAGCGGAGGCTCAATCAAGCTCGCCGTCTTGATGACTTTCTCATGTCCTTCTCGCTGACACCCAAAAGTGTTCATAGGGAACAGAATGCGGTCGGGCCATAAAATAATTGGCATATACATTCCTCTCACAGAATTTCCACGTGGGTGAGGATATTGGAAATTTAACCAAAGCATATTGGATGACAACTTGTTTTCAACCAGGACAGAATAATTCATAACTTGTTCCATCATGACAAAGGTACAATACATCCCCTTATTGCATGGGACACTTTTAAATGTGCCTTTAGAGGCCATGCGATTCAATACTCATCTTTAAAACAAAAGCAATCTAGGTCAAAAGTGTTCATATTGGCCTCCCGGGTGGCGCAGTGGTCTAGGGCACTGCATCGCAGTGCTAACTGCGCCACCAGAGTCTCTGGGTTCGCCCCCAGGCTCTGTCGCAGCCGGCCGCGACCGGGAGGTCCGTGGGGCGACGCACAATTGGGCTAGCGTCGTCCGGGTTAGGGAGGGTTTGGCCGGTAGGGATTTCCTTGTCTCATCGCGCTCCAGCGACTCCTGTGGCGGGCTGGGCGCAGTGCGCGCTAGCCAAGGGGGCCAGGTGCACGGTGTTTCCTCCGACACATTGGTGCGGCTGGCTTCCGGGTTGGAGGCGCACTGTGTTAAAGAAGCAGTGCGGCTTGGTTGGGTTGTGCCTCGGAGGACGCATGGCTTTCGACCTTCGTCTCTCCCGAGCCCGTACGGGAGTTGTAGCGATGAGACAAGATAGTAATTACTAGCGATTGGATACCACGAAAATTGGGGAGAAAACGGGATAAAATGTAAAAAAATAAAATAAAATAAAAAGTGTTCATATTAACAAAGGAAATGGAGGGACTAACAGTATAGATAGTATAGATACC
Source organism: Salvelinus fontinalis (assembly GCF_029448725.1). Lineage (NCBI taxonomy): Eukaryota > Metazoa > Chordata > Actinopteri > Salmoniformes > Salmonidae > Salvelinus > Salvelinus fontinalis. Next base: position 36,724,428 of record NC_074672.1, on the reverse strand, counting down.
GCAAAGGCACAGAATAAGTTAGTGTTAAAACAAAAAGAACTGGGTGTAGTTATTTAAGAAAGAGCAAGTATTATATAAAAATTACTGAAACTTGTTACAAATGACAGTCACCAATGATTCACCAAACTATATTTTGAATCCCACCATACCTTCTCCGCTGTGCAATCCGACCTGGTCACGGGTGCACCTCAGCCACGCTCATGGTACTAAACGATATCATAACCGCCATCGATAAAAGACAGTACTGTGCAACCGTCTTCATCGACTTGGCCAAGCCTTTTGACTCTGTCAATCAACGTATTCTTATCGGCAGCCTTGGTTTCTCAAATGACTGCCTCGCCTGGTTCACCAACTACTTCTCAGATAGAGTTCAGTGTGTCAAATCGGAGGGCATGTTGTCCAGACCTCTGGCATTCTCAATTCTGGGGACGACTCTTTTCTCTGTAAATATCATTGATGCCGCTCTTGCTGCGGGTGATTCCTTGATCTACCTCTATGCAGGCGACACCATTCTGTATACATCTGGCCCTTCTTTGGACACTGTGTTAACAAACCTCCAAATGAGCTTAAATACCATACAACACTCCTTCCGTGGCTTCCAACTGCTCTTAAACGCTAGTAAAACTAAATGCATGCTCTTCAACCGATCGCTGCCCGCACCCGCCGGCCCGACTAGCATCACTACTCTGGACAATTCTGACTTAGGTATTTGTAGTTGTCCACATATTCTAAGTGTCTGGCTACACTGTAAATTTTCCTTCCAGACTCAGATTCAGCATCTCCAATCCAAAATTAAATGTAGAATTGGCTTCCTATTTCGCAACAAAGCCTCCTTCAGTCATGCTGCCAAACATACCCTCGTAAAACTGACCTATCCTACTGATCCTAGACTTCGGCTTTGTCATTTACAAAATAGCCTCCAACACTCTACTCAGCAAACTGGATGCAGTCTATCACAGTGCCATTCGTTTTGTCACCAAAGCCCCATATACCACCCACCACTGCGACCTGTATGCTCTCGTCAGCTGGCCCTTGCTTCATATTCGTCGCCTATAAGGTCATCTATAAGTGTTTGCTAAGTAAAGCTCCACCTTATCTCAGCTCACTGGTCACCATAACAACACCCACCCGTGGCACACACTCCAGCAGGAATATTTCACTGGTCATCCCCAAAGCCAACACCTCCTATGGCTGCCTTTCCTTCCAGTTCTCTGCTGCCAATGACTGGAACGAATTGCAAAAATCGCTGAAGTTTGAGACTTGTATCTCCCTCACTAACTTTAAGCATCAGCTCTCTGAGCAGCTTACCGATCACTGCAGCTGTACTCAGCCCATCTGTAAATAGCCCATCCAATTACCTACCTCATCCCCATATTGTTTATATATTTTTTTTTGCTCTTTTGCGCACCAGTATTTCTACTTGCACATCATCATCTGCACATCTATCACCAGTGTTAATTTGCTAATTGTAATTACTTCGCTACTATTGGCCTATTTATTGCCTTACCTGCTTAGTCCATTTGCACACAATGTATATATATTTTTCTATTGTGTTATTGACTTTACTTTTGTTTATCTCATGTATAACTCTGAGTTGTTGTTTTTTGTCGCACTGCTTTGCTTTATCTTGGCCAGGTCGCAGTTGTAAATGAGAACTTGTTCTCAACTGGCCAACCTGTTTTTTTGTTTCAGTCTCCTCCATCTCCACTAACCGAAGTTAATTGTAAGGATTTTTTCTATTAATAATTTAGAATTATCAGCTGTGCAGAAGACTCGTGTGAAGGCCAAATTACAAAGGAGGAACTTCTTTATGCAATTAAAGCCTTTAAGTCCAGGAAAACTCCAGGGCTGGATGGCATACTAGTTGAGATACATCAAATATTTTTTAAGTACTCAGAGGACCGTTATTAGGACGTTTTAACCACACATAAAAATGGTAGATTGTCAGGTTTTGGCCAAGACTGTTCGGGTTTTGGTCACTAGATGTCCCCATTGCACCTTTTTTGTACCTTTTGTTTTTCTTGCTCTAATTATTGTTTGCACCTGTAGGTCATTCCCTTGTTAGTATTTAAACCCTGTGTGTTCCTCAGTTCCTTGCTCAGTGTTTGTAAGTTAGCACCCAGCCCCAGCCCAAGCCTTGTTTTATACAGATATTTCCCTTGTTGGATTTTCCAGAGGTTCTCTGGTTTAGTTATTGTGTATTATTTGAGTAGTCTTTTGAGGGTTGTTTTTCCCTGCTGTTTTTTACCACTTTGTGGAGTTTCTTTTGTATTTTGGAGGATTTCCATTTTGTGCCTCCTGGCTTTATTTTTGGACATTGTGGATTTAGTTTCTTTGCCTGAAGATTTTGTTCTTTTATTAAACCACCATCTCTAGTACTGCTGTGTCTGCCTCATCTTCTGGGTTCTGACGATTATTAGTGACCGTTTCTCGCACCGGGTCCTGACAGTAGATTATCAGAAACTCAACAAAAAGATCTGATTTCACTATTACTTAAACAGGCACCAGGTGGTAAATATAAAGATCCACTCCATTAAAAAAATTGGAGGCTCCTAACACTTCAGTGTTGTGACACAAAAATGTAAAAAATTCTAAATATGCATACTGCATACATTTTAAAAGGTATTGTCGAGTATTATTCATCCTAAACAGATATGTTTTTTACATGGATGATACATTGGATATAATATATGATAAGAACTGGAAACAATAGAAAACTATGAAAAATATGGGAAACCAGGCCTGGTATTTTTTAGCTGACTTTGAAAAGGTTTTTGATAAAGTATGACTGGAATTTATACGTAAATGTTTGCAATATTTCAATTTTGGAGAATCTCTTATACAATTTGTTAAAGTTATGTATCGTAACCCTAGGTGTAAAATAGTAAATAATGGCTACTTCTCAAAAAAATATTAAACTGTCAATAGGAGTCAGACAAGGTTGTCCACTATTGGCATATCTATTTATTATGGCCATCGAAATGTTAGCTGTTAAAATCAGATCCAACAATAATATCAAGGGGCTAGAAATCCAGCACTCAAAAACAAAGGTGTCATTGTACCCTGATGATTCATGTTTTCTTTTAAATACACAATTTTGATCCCTCCATAGCCAAATAGAGGATCTAGATAATTTTCCTAACCTCTCTGGATTACAACCAAATGATGAGAGGTGTAATATATTACGTATTGGATCAATAAAAAATACAACTTTTACATCGTGTAAAATATATAACTTTATCTGGTTTGCCAATCCAAAATATTTTTTGCATGATTTTACAAAGACTTCTGGTGGAATCGGTACTGTAGACCATGAATAAATGTGTAAACTGCGACCTCTCACTAGAGAATTTGTCAGTGTAATTTTCCCATGAATGTATAGGTGTTACCCTCTACACCAGTAGTCGCCAACCGGTCGATTGCAATCAACTGGTCGATCTTCAAGGCATTCCAAGTCAATCACCAAATATTTCTGTAGAAAATCCAACGAACGACAAAGGCTTGCACTCCTTTTAAAAATCGTGTTCAGCTGTTGCCGGTAGGTGCATTTGATTTAAAAGTCCTGCGCACCGGGTAAGCAAAGTGTTCCCATGAGACAAGCTCTGCCTACCCAGCAGACCGGCAAATCTGTGACTAAATCGAGTCCATCTACTGCACTACCCAATCGGATATCTCAAATCACCGTGGCAACAGAGTTTCCACGACCCACAGCCAACTTTAAATGGCTACTAGCCTACGTAAGATTTAATAACTTTTATAACCATGACCACAGAGAGACTGTCAATGAATACTGCAAAGATTTGCTGTTTTTATGAGTGTTCATGTTTAAGTTTATATTCAGTACTGTCTTTATTCAACATTATTACAAAACTCGCTTCTCCGTACTTCCGCTTGGGCTGCAGATGCAATGAATGAGTAGCCAAGTATCGATAGCCATGTGTTTTATTATTATTAGCAGCTTGTCATGTTGATTTTAATATGGAAGGAAAATTTCACTTTCTCTGGTCACAGGAACAACATGAATTTGTGCATGAGGCAGATGCTGTGCGTCTCGAGTTTTGCCATCAGGTGGAAGACGGTGTCCCCTCTCTATGGTCAGTCTGACCGGAGGAAAGGAAGGAGAGAGCAGGGACCGTGAGAGGCGGTTGGGAAAAATCGTTTTGAATGGTCATCCAACTCGGAATTACAAGTCGGAAACTCTGGCATCTTTCTAGAGCTCCAACTTTTCAACCTGAAGATTGAAGACCAGCAGGGTCAAATAATAATCACAGTGGTTGTAGAGGGTGCAACAGGTCAGCACATCAGGAATAAATGTAATTTGGCTTTTCATAGCCGAGCATTCAGGTTGAGAGAGAGGTTGAGAGAGAGGTTGAGAGAGAGGTTGAGAGAGAGGTTGAGAGAGAGAGTCAGAGAGTCAAAAACAGCAGGTCCGGGATAAGGTAGCACGTCCAGTGAATAGGTCAGGGTTCAATAGCCACAGGCAAACAGCAGAAACTGGACCAGCAGCACGACCAGGTGGACTGGGGAAAAGAACAGCCAGGAGTCCTCAGGCCAGATAGTCCTGAGGCATGGTCCTAGGGCTCAGGTCCTGAGAGAGAGGGAGAGAGATGGGAGAATTAGAGGGAGCATACTGAATTCACACAGGACACCAGATAAGACAGGAAAATGTAACCAGATAGGACAGACTGACCCTAGCCCCCCGACTATTGTAGCATAGGCTGAGACAGGGGGAGTCGGGGAACACTGTGGCCCTGTCAGTTGATACCCTCGGACAGGGCTAACCAGGATACCAACAGACCACCAACTTTCTACCCTGAGATAAGGCTGAGTATAGCCCACAAAGATCTCTTCCACCACACGAACCGGAGGGGGCGCAACACTGGAAAAGAAGATCACGTCAGTGACTCAACCTATTCAAGTTGAGTATAGCAAAAAAGTTCTGGCACCACATGACACACCCCTCCTAGGGATGTAATGGAAGAGTACAAGTAAGCCAGTGACTCAGCCCCCATCATAGGATCAGAGGCAGAGAATCCCAGTGCAGAGAGGGGATCTGGCCAGGCAGAGACAGCAAGGGCGGTTCGTCACTCCAGTGCCTTGCCTTTCACCTTTGCACCCCTGGGCCAGACTACACTCAATCATAGGACCTACTGAAGACATGAGTCTTCAGTAAAGACTTAAGACTTTTAATTTAATAAAAAATATAAATATACTGTATATAGATGGGGGGATGCAACTCTATAATAGGAAGGTGTTCCTAATGATTGGTATAGTCAGTGTATACCATCACTGATGTTTTTGTCTAAAAATGTCCCTCTCTAATAGACACCCTAAAAGAGTGCCCCACCTCAGCCTGCTGCAGACAACATCCTTTAAATACACACCTTCCAACCATCCCTCCGTCCCTCTCTACCTTCCTCCCTCCACCCATTCCTCCCTCTCAATGTCTCTCCATCCATTCCTCTCTCCCAGGCCAGTCAATACCCCTGAATTATTTAACTCCTCCCCAGTTAATTAGATATTTAATTGACTATCTGTAGACAAATAGCTGCCCCCCCCCCCCCCCCCCCCCCCCCACACACACACACACACACATATACAAACACACAGACATACACACACACACATATACAAACACACGGACATACACACACACACATATATATATACAAACACACAGACATACACACACACACACACATATGCAAACACACAGACATACACACACACACACACACACACACACACACACACACACACACACACACACACACACACACACATGCACACACTCATAAATTCATGCAAATGAATGCCCACTTGACCCCAGGGTAGATTAAACAGCGTAGTCCTCGGGGTTAGAGTTCAACAAGAGGCTGCCAGGGTCAAGCCTGCAGCTTGCTCACTAATCACTACACTGCCACTGGACATGTGTATCAGTCGACAATGGAAGGATTATTCAATCAGACCTGGGTTTTAAAACTATTTAGGGTTATTTCAATTACTTTCAAAGACATTATTTGGTTATTTTTTCAAATACTAGTTTAATATAGGAATGTATTCGGAAATACACTATTGGCATGAAACTATTTGCATGTGTTTTGGCATGTATTTTCAAGTACAAATGTTTAAAAAGACATGTATTTGAACCCAGGTCTGTTGACAATACAAACAAGGAAGGAAAGGAAGGAAGTGACAATGGTTCAAGATCTAGTGTAACATCCACATCCTGCCCCCCAAAAAACAAGATCTACAGTAACTTCCACATCCTGCATCCCCAAAAACAAGATCCAGTGTAACGTCCACATCCTGACCCCCAACAACAAGATCTACAGTAACTTCCACATCCTGCTCCACAATAACAGAGATGCCATCACAGGTGTCTGGGAATAAAGCTATGGCCATGGGAGAGATCAGGAATACTATGCACATAATGGGGTTTGACAAAGTGAAAATTAACCCAACTCTCACAAACACATACTCCTTTCCTGCTGATAGCTGGTGTTGTTGATGCCCTAGTGATTAGGCTTTGTGTCTGAGAATATTCCCACCTCTTTCCCTCTTTCTCCCAAACACATACATGGGTGCGCACACAAACACACACATACACACCACTCTCTTCTGTCTCCACACCAGCCTTCTCTCTCATTCTCACCCAGACACTTACGTTGTGGTGTCCCCCCTCCTTTCCCCTCCTCTCCTCCAGCTCCCCTCCTCCCTCCATCCCTCCCCCTTTCTAGGTGTTTGTGTCCTCGGCATAAACATCCCTCTATCCCTCCTCCCTCCCTCTTTTCCCTTCTTCTCCACTGACTCCGCTTGCTTCAATGGACTTTCATGACAACTCATTCCATAAGGGTCCTTTTTTCTCTCCCTCCCTCTCTTTCTCTCTTTCTCCTTCTCTCTCTCCCCAGGTGAAATATTGATGGGTTTTTTATGAATAGCTATGAAAAATTCATTCAAATTCTGAAATGAAAAAGCGTAAACATTCCTACATCTTTCCATGCCTCCTGCATTCATTATCCTCCACACCACCCACCCTCCCTCCCTCCCTTTTCTTCTCCTCCTCCCTCCTTCTCCTCCCTCCTTCTCCCTCATCCCTTCCAGTCTACCTGGAAATGTCATGCCTCTCTGTCTCTTTTCCCGCCACTTGGCCTAATTGCTTAATTTGACCTGCTTTCTCATCAATTAAAAGTCTGTCAGAAGGAGACAGATGGAGGATGGAGGGATGGGGGGGGTTCAACGGACAGATCAATGACAGAAGAGATCAATAAGTGAATAGAGATTGGAAAAGGAAATGAGAGAGGAATGAAAAGACGAGGAGAACAAATTGAACAGGCTGGTCTTGGCAAACAGCTACAGCATCAACAAACTTTCTCTCTTTCTCTCTCTCTCTCTCTCTTGGTCTGTCTTTCTGTCTCTTTCAATTCAATTTCAATTTAAGAGACTTTATTGGCATGGGAAACATATGTTAACATTGCCAAAGCAAGTGACTTAGGTAATAAACAAAAGTGAAATAAACATAAAAAATTAACAGTAAACATTACACAAGAGTAAAGTAATTTCAAATGAGTTTCTACCTCATTTTGTGGGCAGTTTGCACATAGCCTGTCTTCTCTTGAGAGCCAGGTCTGCCTATGGCGGCCTGGCTCAACAGCAAGGCTATGCTCACTGAGTCCGTACATAGTCAAAGCTTTCCTTAAGTTTGGGTCAGTCACAGAGGTCAGGTATTCTTCCACTGTGTACTCTCTGTCTAGGGCCAAATGGCATTCTAGTTTGCTCAGTTCTTTTGTTAATTCTTTCCAATGTTTGGGACTAATTTGTTTGGGTCTAATTGTGTTGCTGTCCTGGGGCTCTGTGGGGTCTGTTTGTGTTTGTGAACAGAGACCCAAGGCCAGCTTGCTTAGGGAACTCTTCTCCAGGTGCATCTCTCTGTAGGTGATGGCTTTGTTATGGGAGGTTTGGGAATTGCTTCCTCTTAGGTGGTCGTAGAATTGAATGTCTCTTTTCTGGATTTTGATAATTAGCGAGTATCGGCCTAATTCTACTCCGCATGCATTAATTGGTGTTTTACGTTGTACACAGTGTCTTCTTCTCCCCCTCTCTTCCTATCCCACTCAATTCAATTCAAAGAGCTTTATTGGCATGGTAAACACATGTTTACATTGCCAAACAAATGGAATAGACAATAAACTAAAGGGAAACATTACTAAACGCTGCACTCACAATTTTTTTCAAGAATATAGACATTTCAAATGTTATATTATTGGCTATGTAAGGTGTTGTAACAATGTGCAAGTAGTTATAGTATGAAAGGGAAAATAAATGAAAAGATAAATATAGATTGCATTCACAATGTTGTTTGTGCTCCACTACACCGGCTCTGACGCTCGTCGGATGTTCCGGGCGACTGTGTGATCACACTCTCCGTCACGCTCTACGTAGCCAATGTGAGTAAGACCTTTCAACAGGTTAACATTCACAATGTCACACCCTGATCTGTTTCACCTGTCTTTGTGCTTGTCTCTCCCCCCCCACCAAGTGTCTCCCATCTCCCCTCATTATCCCCTGTGTATTTATACCTGCGTGTATTTATACCTGCGTTTTCTGTTTGTCTTTTGCCAGTTCGTCTTGTCTCGTCAAGTCCTACCAGTGTGTTCCTGTGTTTCCTGTGCTCTAGTTTTTTTTTTCTTAGTCTTCCCAGTTCTGACCTTTCTGCCTGTCCTGACCCTGATCCTGCCGCCATCCTGTACCTGCCTGACACTGATTTGGATTTTGACCCTTTGCCTGCCTTGACTTACCTTTTGCCTGCCTCTCGAACTATAAAAAACTCTGAGACTCGTACTATCCGCCTCCTGTGTCTACATCTGGGTCTTAGCCTGAGCCATGACAGTACGAACTGGCCATGACTGACCAGCAGACTCAGACCAGCTCCACAACACTGTCTACCAGCAAGGAGCCACCATTGGAAGACACAAGAAGTTACTGCAATGGCAGAACATTATGACCATTGCGCGGATTCCCTACTAGGCAGCAAACCACACCAGTAATCCCCCCGCAACCAGCAGCGCTTCTTCCTAGTCTACCCCGTATTTCCCGAGAACCTTGCTTACTTCCTCTGGAGCACTACGCTGGAGATTCTGGAACCTGCCGGGCCTTTCTCTCCCAATAGTCCCTCAAATTTGAGCTGCAGCCTTCTTCGTTCCCCTCGGACTGCTCGAAGAAAGCGTACCTCATTACGCTGATGTCCAGGAGGGCACTCACCTGGGCTATGGCGGTGTGCAAGCAACAGTCCACCGTTTGCCTCAGTCTGGAGGAGTTTCTGGCTGGGGTACGTAAGGTGTTCGATTCTCCGTGGTCAGGGAAAGAGGCTGCTCATAAGCTACTCCAGCTACGTCAAGATTCCCGTAGTGTGGCAGACTACGTCGTGGATTTTCGTTCGTTAGCGGCTGAGAGTGCCTGGAACCCTGAAACCTTGTTCAACATGTTCCTTCATGGATTATCGGAGGTGATTAAAAATGAGCTCGCAGCCCGGGAGCTGACCATGGATCTCGACTCCCTTATAGCCTTGACTATCCAGATCGATGGGCGGCTATGGGAACGTAGGAGGGAGAGAGAATCTGTTCCTGTTGCCCTCGCTCATCCTCGATACCCACCTCGCCTCCAAGGAATCCCAGAAATCCCCGAAGTCTACGTTTCCAAGTGAATCCGATGTCACCCGAGTTCTCACGGGAATCAAAAGGGCTGCTGACTTGTCTCCTCGGGAGCCCATGCAACTGGGCGAGGATGGATTGTCTCCTACTGAGCACTAACGCAGACTTAACACCAATAGCTGTCTATATTGTCGAGGTACAGGAGATTTCTTATCTACCTGCCCATTAAAAGACCAGGCTCATCAAGTAGGTACGAATATACTGGTGAGCCATACGGGGAGTGTCAATTCCTTACTTCTCGTAACCCCCTCTAACGAACCCTGTTGTGGGGAGGCCAGTCCAAATCCATCCCGGGGCTCATTGACTCTTGTGCCGACGAGAGCTTCATGGACACTTCCCTGATGTTGGAGCTGGGCATCTCCACTCAACCCCTTTCCATTCAGATTGAAGTCAGAGCTCTCTATTGCGAGTATCAGGCAACCACCGTAAATCCATGCAGTTTCTGCTCCTGGAGTCTCCTCATGTACCCATGGTTTTTGGGGTTGTCATGGCTCCAGAGTCACAATCCCCTTATGAACTGGGTTACAGGGTCCATCATGGGTTGGAGCCCATTTTGCCATGTTAATTGTTGGAAGTCGGCACAGCCTGCCCCGGGACATCTTCTGGCTGGCTTGGGAAAAACCTTGGATCGCTCCGCTGTTCCAGCGGATTAACAGGATTTACGGAAGGTTTTCAACTCTGCCCAAGCCAAATCTCTTCCGCCGCATCGACCCTACGACTGGCTTTTAACCTTATCCCGGGCCCTGTTATTCACTCATTTCCATTTCACTATCTCCTACTGCCCGGGGTCCAATAATGTTGCTGCCTGTACTGTGTGTGCGCAGAACAAGACTCCGCGGCAAGCTCCGGCTGGCCTCCTTCAACTACTTCCCTGTCCCTCACCACCCCTGATCCCATATATCTTTGGACTTTGTCACAATCCTCCCTCTATCAGATGGCACACCACCATCCTTACGGTGGTGGACAGGTTTTCCAAAGCCACCCATTTTATTCCACTTTCTAAGTTGCCCTCAGCTATGTAGACGGACCAGCTCATGGTGCAGCACATCTTCCGGATCCATGGACTACCGGTCGACATGGTCTCCGATCGCGGTCCTCAGTTCTCGTCCCGGTTCTGGAAGGTGTTCTGCACCCTCATTGGGTCGTCGGCTAGCCTGTCCTCTGGTTTTCCCCAGCCTAATGTCTAGTCGGAGCGAGACAATCAGGACCTGGAGATGACTCTTCGCTGCCTCGTCTCCACCAATCCCACCACCTGGAGCCAGCAACCCGTGTGGGTGGAATATGCCCGCAACACCCTTCCCTGTTCTGCTACGAGTCTCTCGCCTTTTGAGTGTTCCCTGGGATATCAGCCCCAACTCTTCCCGGAGCAAGAGGAAGAGGTCAGCATACCTTCTGCACAGATATTCCTCCGTTGCTTTTGCCGTACCTGGAAGTGAGCCCGGGCCGCTCTTCTCAAGATCCCCTCTAGGTATCGACAACAGGGGGACCATCACCGGACCCCTGCTCCCAGCTACCGTCTTGGGCAGAGGGTGTGGCTGTCCACTCGGCACTTAGCCTGAGCCGTGATACACAATGCCGCAGGGCCAGACGGATGACAAGAAGTTTGGAAGTTTGCCAGCCATATGAGTTCTGTTATACTCACAGACATATTTCATAAACTTCAGAGTGTTTTCTATCCAATAGTAATAATAATATGCATATATTCGCATCTGGGACAGAGTAGGAGGCAGTTCACTATGGGCACTAATTCATCCAAAAGTGAAAATGCTGCCCCTTATCCCTAAAAAGTTAAGGAGAAGCATGTCTTTATATCTGTGAATAACACTTGTATCTTTTATTAATGTTTATTATGAGTATTTCTGTGATTTGATGTGGCTCTGTGAAAATCCACGGGATGTTTTGGAGGCAAAGCCAAATGTAAACTGAGGTTTTTGGATATAATATGAACTTGATCGAACAAAACATACATGTATTGTGTAACATGTTGTCCCGGGAGTGTCATCTGATGAAGAATATCGAAGGTTAGTGATTAATTTTATCAATATTTCAGCTTTTTGTGACTCCTCTCTTTGGTTGGAAAATCGCTGTATGCTTTCTGTGACTAGTTGCTGACCTAACATAATGATATGTTCTGCTTTCGTCCAAAAACTTTTTTGAAATCGGACACTGTGATTGGATTAATGAGAATTTTATCGTTAAAATGGTGTTTAATGTATGTTTGAGAAAATACTAGCGGAACCTCAGTCCTAGACAGGTTAACAGTGCAATTATTATGGTCCAGCTTTATGGACACTTAATCATCATGTGCTTTTTAACCTGTTTGGGCTGCAAGCTGAATATTGAAAAAACTGGAAAATATGTGCACATTTTCAAACGGCCTCCTAAGAAACTTTTTATTTTACAATATGCATATATTTACTACTGTTGGATAGATAACAGTCTATAGTTTCTAAAAAGGTTTGAATTGTTTCTCTAAGTCGAACAGAAATATTTTTACAGCCATTTTCCCGGCCGAATTGAGATTTCCAAAATGCGATGTGTCTCTTTAAGACCTTGTCTATAAAAGGTCATTAGACTTAGGACCGTAGAAACACGTCACACGCCTTCATCAGGCTGTAATGCGGAAGTGAGAATTGAAAGCAGTCGAATATCTCGTCCATGGACTGAATAACACACCTTCTTGTAAGACCTGCGCAGTTAAAAAAAAATTCCGGGCGCGAAGCATAATTTGGTCTCGGCTTCTGGAAGAAGGTCGATAACGGTGAATATGATCTCTGACTTCGATATTATTTGATACATGTCACAAAATCATCCTAAAGTATGTTTTTTCAATATACTTTAATTATATTATTGCAATTTATTCTGGACTTTAGACGTGATGTTTTGGAAGAATTTTTTGAAGAAGGAGAGGTTAGCGCCGCAATGCTATTGTGCTTGCTAACCAAAGAGGGAAATAGTTCGTTCTGGAACCCAACTAAAGACTCTACTGGACATTGGACCCCGTTACAACATTCTGATGGAATATCAACAAAGATAAGGACCCAATTTGGGATGCTTTTTCATATATCTGTCGAACTGTGCTATGCTAACTCTGCTAACTGTGCTAGGCTAGCGCTTGACTTATGCTAGTGCTGCCTTATGCTAGCTTATGTTGTTAGCTAATATAACGATATATTGTGTTTTCGCTGTAAAACACTTCAAAAATCGGAAATATTGGCTTTATTCACACGATATCTGTCTTTCATTAGCTATCCACCATATGTTTTTCTGAAATGTTTTATGAGGTGTAATTAGTAGTCGACGTTGGTGTATGTATTTTCTCTGGCTACTCCCGTCTGGATTCAGGCTGTAGCTATGTGGTAGCATTTATGGTAGCATCAATGTAAAACTGATTTATAGCTAAAATATGCACTTTTTATGAACAAAACATAGATTTATTGTGTAACATGTTATATGACTGTCATCTGAGGTAGTTTTTTCTGGGTTCTTTAGGTTGGTTTTAGTTTATTTCGGTTGGCTTGTGCATGCTACTTGAATCATAATTCATACATCATAATCATATTCATACGTGTCTGTCCACTTTTGTATTTGGTGGTGAGCTAACATAAATATATGTGGTGTTTTCTCTGTAAAACATTTAAAAAATCGGACATGTTGGCTGGATTGACAAGATGTTTATCTTTCAAATGCTGTATTGGACTTGTTAACCTGTCTAGGATCAGCGTGCCGCTAGCGGCGCGCCCCCCCCCCCCCCCCCCCCCCCACTGAAAAACCAGTGCCGCGAAATTCAAAAAAAAAAAATTTTTTTAAATATTTAACTTTCACACATTAAAGTCCAATACAGCTAATGAAAGACACAGATCTTGTGAATTCAGTCAACATGTCCGATTTTTAAAATGTTTTACAGGGAAGACATGATATGTAAAGATGTACATCTATTACCTAAAAACACATTAGCATAATCCACCATCTTTTATTTGTCCACCAACACCAGTAGCCATCACCAATTCGGCTAAACTAAGATATTTATAGCCCCTAACCAACAAAAAAACTCATTAGATGACAGTCTGATAACATATTTATGGTATGGGATAGGTTTTGTTAGAAAAAAGTGCATATTTCAGGTAGATGGCATAGGTTACAATTGCACCCACCGTCACAAATGGACTAGAAAAACTACATTGAGCAACGTGTTTACCTACTTACTAATCATCAAACATTTCGTAAAAATACACAGCATACACGAATCGAAAGACACAGATCCTGTGAATACAGACAATATTTCAGATTTTCTAAGTGTCTTACAGCGAAAACACAATAAATCGTTATATTAGCATAGCACATAGCACATAGCAGCCCAGCATTGATTCTAGCCAAAGTGGGCGATAACGTCAACATCGCCAAAAATATATTAATTTTTTCACTAACCTTCTCAGAATTCTTCAGATGACACTCCTGTAACATCATATTACACAATCCATATAGAGTTTGATCGAAAATGTTTATATTTAGCCACCAAAATCATGGTTAGACAATGTGAAATGTAGCTCAGCTGGTCAGAAAAAGTCCTTGCGCCACTTAGACAGTGATCTACTCTTATACATAAATACTCATAAACGTGACTAAAAAATATAGGGTGGACAGGGATTGATAGACAATTTAATTCTTAATACAATTGCGGAATTACATTTTTTAATTTATCCTTACTTTTCAATACAATTTGCGCCAAGCGAAGCTACGTCAAAAAACATGGCGTCCTAAGCCACTAAAATTTTTCGACAGAAACACGATTTATCATAATAAAAATGTCCTACTTTGAGCTGTTCTTCCATCAGTATCTTGGGCAAAGGATCCTTTCTTGGGAGTAATCGTCTTTTGGTGGAAAGCTGTCCTCTTGCCATGTGGAAATGCCAACTGCGTTCGGGATGAACTGAAAGCGTGCCCAGCTATTCACAGCGTTAAAGAAATAAATGTCCCAAAATCGCACTAAACGGATATAAATTGCTATAAAACGCTTTAAATTAACTACCTTATGATGTTTTTAACTCCCATAACGAGTAGAAACATGACCCGAGTAATATTACTCCCTCCACTAACGCTTGGAACAGGTGCGGGCCGGTGTCCTCTAGGCGCATGACGCAGCTCCAAAAGAATGACTAGCCTCAGGGTTTTTTCATTTGTAGTGCCTGTGAACGCGCAATCGACCCCATTGAAATCGTCATCACGTAAAGGCATCCAGGGGAAGACGTAAGCAGTGTCCGTATAGTCATAGCAATAACAGTGCCCTTTTAACTGACTTCAGAACAGTGGCCAACATTTCTGAAATCTGACTCCATGTCAGGGAAATTGCTGTAGAATGGGCTCTGTTCCACTTAGAGACAGAATTTCAACTCCTATAGAAACTATAGACTGTTTTCTATCCAATAATAATAATAATATGCATATTGTACGATCAAGGATTTTGTGGGAAGCCGTTTCAAAAATTACCCGATTAGCATAAATAGTCTAAACAGCGCCCCCATCCTCAACAGGTTATTAATGTGTGAAAGTTAAATATTTTTAAAAAATAGATTTTGAATTTCGCGCCCTGCAGCTGTTGTCATTTTCGTTCCGATTTCGGGCTTGCACCCCAAACAGGTTAATTGTCAATAGGGGGTGCTGTTTGCACTTTGTAATAATTTCGTTCCCAAATTAAACTGCCTCGTACTCAATTCTTGCTCGTACAATATGCATATTATTATTACTATTGGATAGAAAACACTCTCTAGTTTCTAAAACCGTTTGAATTATATCTGTGAGTAAAACAGAACTGGACTTAGAGCAATTTTCCTCTGAGGATGTGAGAATGCTGAAATCTGCTGGCTGTTCTGAGATCTGTTTATAAATCTGCCTGTATTCTATTGGTTGAGATGCACTGCATACGTCTTCCCCTGGGTGTCAGCGAATAGTGAGAATTTAAATGGAGTTGCTAGGCAGAACTGAGAGGTTATAAATGGGCTGGCAACGTGGGGTCCTTCCTTTGTCCTCTTCGCCCTGACGCAGAAAGGAGCTCTGGCTGTCGTTCTAGTTCGCTCCGGTTATAGGCCTTAGATATATCCGACTCTGTTTTTATTCGATATAGGTGTTAAAGACATCATAATGTTGTTATATTAAACCGAGTTATTTCAGTTCATATCGGTATATTGCGATTTTCGGATATTTATTTGTACTGCGTATTAGTGAGTCGGACAAGTCTTTGCCACATGGCTAATGTTTACTGCTAATTCGAACGTTGAAGAGGACAATCTACAACCAAGCAATGATTATTTTGGACAAAGGACACCTTGCCCAAGATTCTGATGGGAGTTCATCAAAAAGTAAGAAGTATTTATGATGTTAATTCGTTGTTCTGTTGAAAAATGTAGAACTCATATTCTGCCATGAATCTAGGTGCGGTCTCGCTTTAACGCACGCTGTATGTTGTAGTAACGGTAATTTTAAAAATCTAACACAGCGGTTGCATTAAGAACTAATGTATCTTTCATTTGCTGTCCAACCTGTATTTTTTTGTCATGTTTATGAATAGTTATCAATTAGATGAGGTGCCTCTCCCAAGATTTCTCCCGACATATTGTTGGCAGCCTTGCTACTTTTCTCATTGTATAAACACGATTTGTGCCGCTAAATATGCACATTTCCGAACAAACTCTATATGTATTGTGTAATATGATGTTATAGGACTGTCATCTAAGGAAGTTTTGAGAAGGTTAGTCAAAAATGTAATATCTTTTGCTGGTTTATTCGCTATCGCTAACGTGCATGAATCAATGCTGCTGTGTGGTTGGCTATTGTAGTAAGTTAATATATTGCTATATTGTGTTTTCTCTGTAAAACACTTAAAAAATCTGAAATATTGTCTGGATTCACAAGATCTTTGTCTTTCATTTGCTGTACGCTGTGTATTTTTCAGAAGTGTTTTATGATGAGTATTTAGGTAATACACGATGGTCTCTGTAGTTATTCTAGTTGCTTTGGTGAGAGTTGTGATGGTGGCTGCAATGGTAAAATATGATTTATACCTGAAATATGCACATTTTTCTAACAAAAAATATGCTATACAATAAATATGTTATCAGACTGTCATCTGATGAAGTTGTTTCTTGGTTAGTGGCTATTTATATCTTTATTTGGTCGAAATTGTGAAAGCTACCTATGCAGGAAAAAAATGGTGGACAAAAAAAGTTGTCTTTTGCTACAGTGGTTAGCTAATAGATTTACATATTGTGTCTTCCCTGTAAAACATTTTAAAAATCAGAAATGATGGCTGGATTCACAAGATGTGTATCTTTCATCTGGTGTCTTGGACTTGTGATTGAATGATATTTAGATGCTAGTATTTACTTGTGACGCTATGCTAGTCAGCTTTTTTACTGATGGGGGTGCTCCCAGATCCGGGTTTGTGAGGAAGTATAGGTTAATGGTAACTTTACAAACATTGGTTGTGGTAAGTATAATTGAAACTTGGGTATCATTATGGTAAGTGGGGAAATAAGTATAGCCAGTTATAATTGCAATTACTTAGCAGATCATTAAAAAAATATTATTTTTACATGGATAAAAGAGAAAGAATATAATCTCTATTGTTTACAAATATAAATAAGGGTGCGTGGAAAAAGGACTGTGAGGGAGAAATATATTTTTGTCATGGGCAAAGAAACTCAAAAAGGGTGATTATACTAATTAATACAAATGTTGATACGATTGAGCAAACAGATCCGCAAGGAAGATTGATTATTTTAAATATGCTATTGGACCAAAAACAGATCTGGCTAATTAATATATATTGGCCAAATAATGATGATCCACACTATAATAATCTATTGAGCTCACAAGCAACTAATTAATCTATTATTATGGTGGGAGATTATAATACGGTTTTAAGTACCTCAATGGATTATAAAGGAAATAATTTTACAAACTTTCACCCTCAAGCACTTAAGGAGATCACAAATATCATGGATACATTAGAACTAGTGGATAAATTTACAAATTACCTACATGTACAAATTACCTCAACTAACCTGTACCACTGCACATTGACTCGGTACCGGTGCCCTCTGTATATAACCTCATTATTGTTATTCTTATTGTGTTACTTTTTATTTTAGTCTACTTGGTAAATATTTTCTTAACTCTTCTTGAGCTGCACTGTTGGTTAAGGGCTTGTAAGTAAGCATTTCACGGTAAAGTCTACACTTGTTGTATTCGGCGCATGTGACAAATAAAGTTTGATTTGATTTGATGTGCTATATGGAGGCTGAAAAACCCGACCTAGTGAGATATACATGGAGGACGCTTAAACAAGCTAGTCATCTTGATTTCTTCCTAGACTCATTCTTGCTGGCATGAAAAGTTGAAAAAGTATCAATAGGAAACCGAATGCGATCGGACCACCATCTAACTGGCCTCGATATAACTCTTACAGAATATCCACATGGACGGGGACTTTGGAAATGTAATAAAAGCCTATTGGATATCAATTTGTTCTTAACGAAGACAAAATAATTCAGAATTGACTTTCTATTTCTGCACAACATAGGTACAGCAGATCCCCTTATTGTAAGGGCTACTTTTAAATGTGCTTTTAGAGGCCATTCAATAGAATACTCATCATTAAAACTAAAGCAGTTTAGGTCAAAAGAGATTAGACTAATACAGGAAATATAGGAAGTAACAGCACAGGTAGATGGTAATGGGAACTGTACTATAGAGGCACAAAATAGGTTAGAGGAACAACAAATATAAATGGAGGTACTTATTCAAGAACGATCAAGTGTAATGTATTACAAAAATTAAGCAAATTGGATGGAAAATTGTGAAAAATTCACAAAATTTTTCAGGAATCTTTAACATAGAAATTATACCAAGAAGAATTTACAGAAAATCGTTAGAAATGTTGGAGTCATCCATGATTCACCAAATTATATTTTGAAAAAGGAAGCAAAATATTTTAAGCATGTGTTTTCTTTTCAGACTCCTCCATTTCCACTGAATGATGTTAGCTGTAAAGATTTATTTCCTTATATTAATAATAATCATAATGTAAAATTAACAAATTTACAGAAAGACCTGTGTGAAGGCCAACTTACAGAAGAGGAACTTTTTGAGGCAATAAAATATTTTCAGTCTGGAAAACCCCCAGGGCTTGACGGTATACCAGTAGAGGTATATCAGACCTCTTGAGCATGTTTTAATTACTCCTATACAAATGGTAGACTTTCAGGTACTCAACAAGAAGGTCTGATTTCATTACTAATAAAACAGGACCCAGGTGGTAAGTATAAAGATCCAGTCAATTTAAAAAAAAACTGGAGGCCTCTTACACTTCAATGTTGTGACGTGAAAATCCTGGCGAAATGCATAGCACATAGAATAAAAAAGTTTTTACCAGATATTGTTCATCCTGATCAGACAGGTTTTTACATGGACGATATATTGAAGATAATATATGGCAATTACTTGAAAAAATGTAACATTATGAAACATCAGAGTTACCAGGCCTGGTCTTCGTAGCAGATTTTGAAAAGGCGTTTGATAAAGTACGACTAGAATTTACAAATAAATGCCTGGATTACTTTAATTTTGGTGAAACTCTTATAAAATGGGTTAAAGTTATTTACAGCAACTCCAGATGTAAAATAGTAAATAATGGTTACTTCTCAGAAAGTATTGAGCTTATAAGAGGAGTTAAACAAGGCTGTCCGTTGTCTCCATATCAACTTATTATGCCCATTGAAATGCAAGCTATTAAAATTAGATCCAACAAGAAAACCAAGGGGATAAAAACAAAAGTGTCAATGTACGCCGATGAATATAGTTTTTTCTTAAGTCCGCAATCTGGATCCCTGCACAGTCTCATTGAAGATCTTGATCACTTTTGTAGCCAATCTGGATTAAAACCTATTTACAACAAGTGTACCATATTACCTCTTGGATCGTAAACAAATACAGTGTTTACTCTACCTTGTAGTTTACCAATAAAATGGGCTGATGATGAAGTAGACATACACTACCGTTCAAAAGTTTGGGGTCACTTAGAAATGTCCTTGTTTTTGAAAGAAAAGCACATTTTTGTCTGTTAAAATAACATCAAATAGATCAGAAATACAGTGTAGACATTGTTAATGTTGTAAATGACTGTTGTAGCTGGAACCTGCAGATTTTCTATGGAATGTCTACATAGGCATACAGAGGCCCATTATCAGCAACCATCACTCCTGTGTTCCAATGGCACGTTGTGTTAGCTAATCCAAGTTTATAATTTTAAAAGGCTAATTGATCATTAGAAAACCCTTTTGCAATTATGTTAGCACATCTGAAAACGGTTGTTCTGATTAAAGAAGCAATATAACTGGCCTTCTTTAGACTAGTTGTCACGATCGTCGTAATAACATTCGGACCAAAGCGCAGCGTGATATGGGTGTCACATGTTTATTGAATGAAACGCACAAACAAAACAATAAAGAACAAACAAAACATGAAGTAAATGAAGTGCTCACAGGCAACTACACATAAACAAGATCCCACAAAACACAGTGGGGAAACGGCTGCCTAAATATGATCCCCAATCAGAGACAACAAAAATCAGCTGCCTCTGATTGGGAACCATACCAGGCCAACATAGAAATAAACAACCTAGATTACCCACCCTAGTCACACCCCGACCTAACCAAAATAGAGAATCTCTCTATGATCAGGGCGTAACACTAGTTGAGTATATGGAGCATCAGAGTTTGATTACAGGCTCAAAATGCCTAGAAACAAAGAACTTTCTTCTGAAATTCGTCAATCGATTCTTGTTCTGAAAAATGAAGGCTATTCCATGCGAGAAATTGCCAAGAAACTGAAGATCTTGTATATACTAGAGCTTTATACTACTCCCTTCACAGAACAGTGCAGACTGGCGCTAACCAGAATAGAAAGTGGGGTGGGAGGACCCAGGGCACAACTGAGCAAGAGGACAAGTACTTGAGAGTGTCACATACACTGGACAGAGGAACTCTGCCTAGAAGGCCGGCATCCCGGAGACGCCTCTTCACTGTTGATGTTGAGACTGGTATTTTGCGGGTACTATTTAATTAAGCTGCCAGTTGAGGACTTGTGAGGCGTCTGTTTCTCAAACTAGACACTCTAATGTACTTGTCCTCTTGCTCAGTTGTGCACCGGGGCCCCCCAACTCCTCTTTCTATATTTACATTCCTCTTTCTATTTCTACATTTTTCAATTTTCTTTCTCTCTTCATTGTTGGGAAGAACATGTAAGGAAGCATTTCACAGTTAGTCCACACCTGTTGTGTCACGCCTGCTCCCGCTCTTCCCCCCTGGCGCTCGAGGGCACCAGGCCTCCCTGCATCACGCACTCCTGCCATCATCTATTACGCACACCTGCCTTCCCTCGCATCAGCGATATTGGACTCACCTGGACTCACTCATCACCTGTTTATTACCTCCCCAGTTCCCCAGCTCTGTTCCCCACTTCTGCATTAATTATTATTTATCTGTGTTACCCGCGTGCTGACGCTGTTCTTGTCTCGTTCTGTGTCCGTTCCATGTTAAATGTTTGACTCCCCCTACCTGCTTGTTTATGAAGCATGTGACAAATAACATTTGATTTAATTTATCAAGCTAGTATTTTGTTTTTACAATAAACTTTTTAGCAGTTTTGAGCTGCATGTTTCCTTCATATCGATTGTTGATATGGAAATAACATTAGAACCGTATTTTCGATACGTGTCTGTAATAATATTTCACTTAATAATATTATGATAGGTGTGTTTGTGTGCTTGCACG
>NC_074672.1:36677890-36697890 GCF_029448725.1 Salvelinus fontinalis | reverse complement strand
GGCTGGAGAAGGAGCTGGGGATGAGCCTGGGGCAGGAGCAGGGGTTGGGCATGGGAATGGGGCTGGTGGAGGAGCTGGGGCTGGGGCTGGGGCTGGGGCTGGGGCTGGGGCTGGGGCTGGGGCTGGGGCTGGGGCTGGGGCTGGGACAGGAGCTTTGGAGGGGGCAGGAGGTGGGGCTGGGTATAGGGTATAAGGTATAGGGTATGAAGTATAAGGTAAGGGGTATGGCCTGTGCAATATAGTATGGAGGATATAGGGTGGGGTATAGGGTGAGGCCTGTGTTATACAGTATAGAGGATATAGGGTGGGGAATAGGGTGAGGCCTGTGTTATACAGTATAGAGGATATAGGGTGGGGAATAGGGTGAGGCCTGTGTTATACAGTATAGAGGATATAGGGTGGGGTATAGGGTGAGGCCTGTGTTATACAGTATAGAGGATATAGGGTGGGGAATAGGGTGAGGCCTGTGTTATACAGTATAGAGGATATAGGGTGGGGAATAGGGGGAGGCCTGTGTTATACAGTATAGAGGATATAGGGTGGGGTATAGGGTGAGGCCTGTGTTATACAGTATAGAGGATATAGGGTGGGGAATAGTGTGAGGCCTGTGTTATACAGTATAGAGGATATAGGGTGGGGAATAGTGTGAGGCCTGTGTTATACAGTATAGAGGATATAGGGTGGGGAATAGGGTGAGGCCTGTGTTATACAGTATAGAGGATATAGGGTAGGATATAGGGTGGGGAATAGGGTGAGGCCTGTGTTATACAGTATAGAGGATATAGGGTGGGGAATAGGGTGAGGCCTGTGTTATACAGTATAGAGGATATAGGGTGGGGAATAGGGTGAGGCCTGTGTTATACAGTATAGAGGATATAGGGTGGGGCATAGGGTGAGGCCTGTGTTATACAGTATAGAGGATATAGGGTGGGGTATAGGGTGAGGCCTGTGTTATATGGTATGGATGGTATAGGATGGGGTATAGGGTGAGGCCTGTGTTATATAGTATGGATGGTATAGGATGGGGTATAGGGTAAGGCCTGTGTTTTTTTGTATATAAGGTATAGGGTGGGGTATAGGGTGAGGCCTGTGTTATACAGTATAGAGGATATAGGGTGGGGTATGGGGTGAGGCCTGTGTTATATAGTATGGATGGTATAGGATGGGGTATAGGGTAAGGCCTGTGTTTTTTTATATATAAGGTATAGGGTGGGGTATAAGGTGAGGCCTGTGTTATATAGTATGGATGGTATAGGATGGGGTATAGGGTAAGGCCTGTGTTTTTTGTATATAAGGTATAGGGTGGGATATAGGGTGAGGCCTGTGTTATTCAGTATGGAGGGTATAGGGGGGGGGTGTATAGGGTAAGGCCTGTGTTTTATAGTATGGAGGGTATAGGGTGGGGTATACTGTAAGGTATGTGTTATATAGTATGGAGGGTACAGGGTTGGGTGTAGGGTAAGGCCTTTGTTATATAGTATGGAGGCTATTTATTTATTTATTTTTATTTCACATGAAAAAGCAGACCATTCCATAAAAATGGAGCTCTATAAGAGAAAGCCCAGCCTCCAGCTGTTTGCTTAAAAATTCTAGGGACAATAAGGAGGCATAAGTCTTGTGACCGTAGCGTACGTGTAGGTATGTACGGCAGGACCAAATCAGAGAGATAGGTAGGAGCAAGCCCATGTAATGCTTTGTAGGTTAGCAGTAAAATCATGAAATCAGCCCTAGCCTTAACAGGAAACCAGTGTAGAGAGGCTAGCACTAGAGTAATTTGGTCACATTTTTGGGTTCTAGTGAAGATTCTAGCAGCCGTGTTTAGCACTAACTGAAGTTTGTTTTGAGCTTTATCCGGGTAGCTGGAGAGTACAGCATCGCAGTAGTCTAATCTAGAATTGACAAAAGCATGGATTGGCTTTTCTACATCATTTTTGGACAAAATGTTTCAGATTTTTGCAATGTTATGAAGATGGAGAAAAGCTGTCGTTGAAATATTCTTGATATGTTCATCAAAAGAGAGATCAGGGTCCAGAGTAACGCAGAGGTCCTACACAGTTTTATTTGAGATGACTATACAGTACAACCATCAAGATTAATTGTCAGATCCAACAGCAGATCTCTTTGTTTCTTGGGATCTAGAACTAGCATCTGTGTTTTGTCTGAGTTTAAAAGTAAAACATTTGCCGCCAAATATGTCTGATGCTTCCAGGGTAGGCAATTTTGGGGCTTCGAAATGTAGAGCTGTATGTCGTCTGCATAGCTGTCAGAGCTGCTAGGAGTACTGGGTGGAGGAGTCAAGCGCAGAGAGCAGAGTTTCAAGAAAGTGGATTTATTTTCCAGTTGACAGGGAAAACGATCATGCCCTAAACACACGGGCGCATGAAAAGACGAGTCCAAAAACACCGGACTAAACTGTCCAGGAAAAATAATAAATCCACATAACAATCCAACACCAAATAACAGAGAAACAAGCCCGCACAAAAGCCAGCGGGCTTACTGCCCTTAAATAGCCTACCCACAAAACTAAACTCAAAACAGGTGCACCCAATTAGCCCAAACTAACAGAAACAAAAAAACAAAAAGAAAATAATCGATGGCAGCTAGTAGGCCGGTGACGACGACCGCCGAGCGCCGCCCGAACAGGAAGAGGCACCATCTTCGGCGGGATTCGTGAAAATAGCAGTGAAAGTTGACATTGTGTTTCCGAATTACATCCCCAAGAGGTAGAATATATGGTGAAAACAATAGTGGTCCTAACACGGAACCTTAAGGAACACCAAAACTTACAATTGATTTGTCAGAGGACATACCATTCACAGAGACAAACGGATATCTTTCCGACAGATAAGATCTAAACCAGGCAAGAACTTGTCCGTGTATACCAATTAGTGTTTCAAATTTCGCCAAAAGAATGTGGTGATCGATTGTTTCAAAAGCAGCACTACAGTCTAGGAGCATGAGGACAGATGCAGAGCCTTGGTCTAACGCCATTAATCACTGCTGTTGTGAAAGCCATCCTCTCTTGGGGAATGCTGCTTTTTAGTTAGCTTTGCGACAAAGTAATTTTTTGAGGGGGGATTGTTGTTATTCTCCTCAATTAGGTTGGAAAAATAGATTGATCGATCAGCAGTGAGGGCTCTTCGATATTGCATTGTACTGTCTTTCCAAGCTCGTCGGATGACTTCCAGTTTGATGGAGCGCCTATTCCGTTCTAATTTTATGGAATCTTGCTTCAGGGCTCGGGTATTTTCTGTATACCATGGAGCAAATCTCATGTGATAAATGTTTTTTTGTTTTTAGTGGTTTTTAGTGGTTAGTGGTTTTTAGTGGTTTTTAGTGGTGCGACTGCATTTTGTACTCCGACGTCTGGAAGGGCATCTAGGTATCTTTGGGTTGTCCGAAAATTTATAGCACGGCTTTTGATGATCCTTGGTTGGGGTCTGAGCAGATAATTTGTTGCGATAGCAAACATAATTTGATGGTGGTCCGATAGTCCAGTATTATGAGATTTTTTTTTCTCTTTACCTTTTTAACCTCTACCGAGCACCTACCCCGGGTCCGGGAGCAATAGTGCCGACGCAGCCAGAACAATTACAGAGACCAACGTCATATAACTAATTACTTATCTTAAAACATTTCAGAAAAAATACACAGCGTACAGATATTGAAAGCCCAACATCTGGTGAATCCAAACAATATTTCAGATTTATTAAATGTTTTATAGCGAAAACACAATGTAGCGCTAAATTAGCATAGCCACGCCAGCCAGAACCAGCTGGGCGCCCACGACCAGTTCACATGCACGACAGATATATGAAATAACATCGCAAATTGGGTCTTACTATTGCTGATCTTTCATCAGAATGTTGATCAAGGTGTCCTTAGTCCTGATGAGTCGTTCAATCCATTCATAATGGCAACTTTCCCTCTTCATTTAGCATAGGTACTGGTCGACTGGCATGGATCTATCCAAAGTAAAAAAAACTCACAGAACGGAACACGGCAAAACTCCCGAAAAAATTCAAATAATCTGATTAAACTATATTGAAAAAACATACATTACGATGATATGGTCACATGTATCAAACAAACTTCGAGACGGAGATAGTTTTCATCCGTAACGGCAGCAAAACAGTAGACAATCGCACCTCCAAATCGCGCGATTCAGAGAACCGGAAGTTGTCGGTCACGCCAAAGAAATAGGTCTTATTTCACGTCAGTACAAGATAAACAAAAGATTTCTCCTCTGACGTCCTCTTGACACCCAGAGGAAGACGAATGAAGTGTGTTTCGGGTCATAGGTGGCGTGACCATATATAGGCAGAGCGTTGAAGCGAGCATACACATCTTGCATTCTTCTTCTTGGTCAGGGAAGTGCTGTCAAATGACTTCTGTTTCACTCAGAGACAAAATTGAAACGGTTTTAGAAACTATAGATTGTTTTCTATCCAATGGTATTAATTATATGCATATAGTAAGAGCAATAATTGAATAAGAGGCAGTTTAATCTGTAGAGAAAATTATGCTAATGCGAAAACAGCACCCCCTGTATTCTCAAGAAGTTAATCAGTGTGTGTGTGTGAGTGTATCATTATACTCCCTGATCACTGAGGTCCGGCACACTCATGCTGTGTTAGTCAGAGAATAGGAAGTGCAGTGTCTGTTATGGTTAGTTTCTGTCCATCAGACACTCACTCTGCCTGTGTGAGCCAATCCTATGAGCCATAGTCATTATTGAATCAGTTACATAATATTGTTTATTCAGCACAGCAGGTGAGATCATCCTGCACATGCAATTGTAAGTATTTCTGTCTCTAGATGTCTGCCAGTTGACCAGTGTTTTTCAGTTTTATTTGTCCCTCTGTGTGTATGTGCCTACAAAATCTGTTACTAATAAACTGGTGAATATTTCTCCAGAATCTAGTGTGTGTGTGTGTGTGTGTGTGTGTGTGTGTGTGTGTGTGTGTGTGTGTGTGTGTGTGTGTGTGTGTGTGTGTGTGTGTGTGTGTGTGTGTGTGTGTGTGTGTGTGTGTGTTCGTGTGCATGTGTGCACGTGTACGTGTGTGTGTGTGTGTGTGTGTGTGTGTGTGTGTGTGTGTGTGTGCTTGTACTTGGTAGACTTCCGGCATTCAGCACAGACATGAAGTGTCTCCGGCTCCTTGGGGACCTGTATGTGAATCAGTCTGGCCTCAAACACACATCCATAAAATCAGACTAATACGCTGACTATGACTGATCATTTTCTAGGACTCATCAATTTCCCAAAACACCCCAAAATGGTTCTGATGATTGGCCCAGTGGCATCAAGCCAAGTAGGGTGTGATCAAGTTATCATTCAGTCAGTATATTGGCCCAAGGATTATTAAAGATTACATAATACCCTGTTTCTGTCTGTCTGTCTGTCTGTCTGTCTGTCTGTCTGTCTGTCTGTCTGTCTGTGTCTGTCTGTCTGTGTTTGTTCCTCACTCTTTACCCCAACCTATACCCGCCAAACTAAATAACACAGGCCTTACCCTAAACCCCACCCTATACCCTCCATACAGTATAACATAGGCCTTACTCTACAACCCACCCTATATAACACAGGCCTTACCCTATACCCCACCCTATACCCTCCATACTATATAACACAGGCCTTACCCTATACCCCACCCTATACCTTCCATACTACATAACACAGACCTTACCCTATACCCCACCCTATACCTTCCATACTACATAACACAGGCCTTACCCTATACCCCACCCTATACCCTCCATACTATATAACACAGGCCTTACCTAAACCCCGCCCTATACCCTCCATACAATATAAATCCGTCCTTACACTATACCCCACCCTGTACCCTCCATACTATATTACAAAGGAC
Organism: Salvelinus fontinalis; assembly: GCF_029448725.1. Classification (NCBI taxonomy): domain Eukaryota; kingdom Metazoa; phylum Chordata; class Actinopteri; order Salmoniformes; family Salmonidae; genus Salvelinus; species Salvelinus fontinalis. The sequence continues at coordinate 36,692,020 of NC_074672.1, read as the reverse complement.
TTACCCTAATACCCACCCTTTACCCCACCTTATGCCCTCCATACTATATAACTCCTACCTCACCCTCCACCCTACCCTGTACCCTCCATACTATATAACTCCTACATCACCCTCTACCCCACCCTGTACCCTCCATACTATATAACACATGCCTCACCCTCTACCCTACCCTGTACCCTCCATACTATATAACTCCTACCTCACCCTCTACCCTACCCTGTACCCTCCATACTATATAACACATGCCTCACCCTCTACCCTACCCTGTACCCTCCATACTATATAACACATGCCTCACCCTCTACCCTACCCTGTACCCTCCATACTATATAACACATGCCTCACCCTCTACCCTACCCTGTACCCTCCATACTATATAACACATGCCTCACCATATACCCCACCCTATACCCTCCATACAATTTAACACAGGCCTTACCTTATGCCGCACCCTATACCCTATTTATTGCCTTACCTCCGTAATCTTACCTCATTTGCACACACTGTGTATAGATTTATTTCCAATTGTGTTATTGACTGTACGTTTGTTTATCATATATGTAACTATGTGCTGTTGTTTGTGTCACACTGCTTTGCTTTATCTTAGCCAGGTCGCAGTTGTAAATGAGAACTTGTTCTCAACTGGCCTACCTGCTTTTAAATAAAGGTGAAATAAAAATAAATAAATAAATAAATAGCCTCCATACTATATAACACAGGTCTTACCCTACACCCAACCCTATACCCTCCATACTATATAACACATACCTTACAGTATACCCCACCCTATACCCTCCATACTATAAAACACAGGTCTTACCCTATACACCCCCCTATACCCTCCATACTGTATAACACAGGCCTTACCCTATGCCCCACCCTATACCTTATATACAAAAAAACACAGGCCTTACTGCCCTCGGGTCTCGATCTTTAAGTCTTTACTGAAGACTCATCTCATCAGCAGGTCCTATGATTGAGTGTAGTCTGACCCAGGGATGCGAAGGTAAACAGCAAGGCACTGGAGCTACGAAACCCCCTTGCTGTCTCTGCCTGGTCTGCTCCCCTCTATTCACTGGAATTCTCTGCCTCTGACCCTATTACGGGAGCTGAGTCACTGGCTTAATAGTGCACTTCCATGCCGTCCCTAGGAGGGGTGAGTCACTTGAGTGGGTTGAGACATAGACGTGATCTTCCTGTCCGGTTTTGTGCCCCCTCAGGCTCGTGCGGAGGAGGAGATCTTCATGGGCTATACTCAGCCTTGTATCAAGGTAGTAAGTTGGTGGTCTGTTGATATCCCTCTAGTGGTGTGGGGGCTATACTCAGGCTTGTCTCAGGGTAGTAAGTTGGTGGTCTGTTGATATCCCTCTAGCGGTGTGGGGGCTGTGCTTTGGCAAAGTGGATGGGATTATATCTGGCCTGGTTGGCCCTGTCCGGGGATATCGTCGGACAGGGCCACAGTGTCCCCCCCCCCCCCCCCCCCCCCCCCCCCCATCTCAGCCTCCAGTATCTGTGCTGCAGAGTCTATGTGCTAGGGGCCTAGGCTCAGCCTGTTATGTTAGGTGTAATTCTCCTGTCTTATCTGGTGTCCTGTGTGAATTATGCTCCCTTTAATTATTTCTCTCTCCCTCCCTTCCCTCCCGGAGGACCTGAGCCCTAGGACCATGCCTCAGGACTACCTGCACTGATGACTCCTGGCTGTCCCCAGTCCACCTGGTCATGCTGCTGCTCCAGTTTAAACTGTTCAGCCTGCGACTATGGAACGGTGACCTGTTCACTAGATGTGCTACTGTGTCCCGGACCTGCTGTTTTTAACTCTCTCTACCGCACCAGCTGTCTCAAGGTCTGAATGCTTGGTTATGAAAAGCCAACTGACATTTACTCCTGTTGCACCCTCTACAACCACTGTGATTATTATTTGACCCTGCTGGTCATCTATGAACATTTGAACATCTTGAAGAACAGTCTGTACTCTCATAATCTCCACCTGGCACAGCCAGAAGACGACTGGTCACCCCTCAGAGCCTGGTTCCTCTCTAGGTTTTTTCCTAGGTTCCTGCCTTTCTAGGGAGATTTTCCTAGCCACCGTGCTTCTACATCTACATATCTTGCTGTTTGGGGTTTTAGGCTGGGTTTCTGAATAGCACTTTGTGACATCTGCTGATGTAAAAACGGCTTTATAAATACATTTGACTGAACATTTGATTGAAAAACACACACACAGGAACATAGACAAAAAATGTAATACAGAGACACATAAACAAAAACATACACACACACACACACACACACAACCACACAGTTGCAAAAATTACAGAAGAGAACAAAAGGCACCCACACACACATATTAGTGGGCCAGTAGGACTATTTCTGTATTTTACAGAGTCACAAAGACTGTTCCACCAGCACCATGCTATTCTCATATCAAATATCTGTTTACATGCAGACACAAAGCTTTGAAAGTGGGCCACAGCTCATAAAAACCTCTTTATATCTCTCACCACAGAAGAGTGAAACAATACATGAGAGCTCCAATGTGTTCTTGTGTGATATTGTGTATTCTGTGTATGCTGTAGGCATGTGTGTATTATTGCATATTGTGTGTGTGTGTGTGTGTGTGTGTGTGTGTGTGTGTGTGTGTGTGTGTGTGTGTGTGTGTGTGTGTGTGTGTGTGTGTGTGTGTGTGTGTGTGTGTGTGTGTGTGTGCGTGCGTGCGTGCGTGCGTGCGTGCGTGCGTGCGTGCGTATTTCCCACTGTTGCGTATAATAAAATGTGTAGGTGTTGTTGTTTGAATTCCCTCCACTGATCTTTTCCAATCTTTTTTCCAGCCTCTCCACTCAGCTAACAGCCCTGCCTCAGCCTGGCTTCCTGAATCACAGCCTCTCCACTCAGCTAACAGCCCTGCCTCAGCCTGGCTTCCTGAATCACAGCCTCTCCACTCAGCTAACAGCCCTGCCTCAGCCTGGCTTCCTGAATCACAGCCTCTCCACTCAGCTAACAGCCCTGCCTCAGCCTGGCTTCCTGAATCACAGCCTCTCCACTCAGCTAACAGCCCTGCCTCAGCCTGGCTTCCTGAATCACAGCCTCTCCACTCAGCTAACAGCCCTGCCTCAGCCTGGCTTCCTGAATCACAGCCTCTCCACTCAGCTAACAGCCCTGCCTCAGCCTGGCTTCCTGAATCACAGCCTCTCCACTCAGCTAACAGCCCTGCCTCAGCCTGGCTTCCTGAATCACAGCCTCTCCACTCAGATAACAGCCCTGCCTCAGCCTGGCTTCCTGAATCACAGCCTCTCCACTCAGCTAACAGCCCTGCCTCAGCCTGGCTTCCTGAATCACAGCCTCTCCACTCAGCTAACAGCCCTGCCTCAGCCTGGCTTACTGAATCACAGCCTCTCCACTCTGCTAATAGCCCTGCCTCAGCCTGGCTTCCTGAATCACAGCCTCTCCACTCAGCTAACAGCCCTGCCTCAGCCTGGCTTCCTGAATCACAGCCTCTCCACTCAGCTAACAGCCCTGCCTCAGCCTGGCTTCCTGAATCACAGCCTCTCCACTCAGCTAACAGCCCTGCCTCAGCCTGGCTTCCTGAATCACAGCCTCTCCACTCTGCTAACAGCCCTGCCTCAGCCTGGCTTCCTGAATCACAGCCTCTCCACTCAGCTAACAGCCTTGCCTCAGCCTGGCTTCCTGAATCACAGCCTCTCCACTCAGCTAACAGCCCTGCCTCAGCCTGGCTTCCTGAATCACAGCCTCTCCACTCAGCTAACAGCCCTGCCTCAGCCTGGCTTCCTGAATCACAGCCTCTCCACTCAGCTAACAGCCCTGCCTCAGCCTGGCTTCCTGAATCACAGCCTCTCCACTCAGCTAACAGCCCTGCCTCAGCCTGGCTTCCTGAATCACAGCCTCTCCACTCAGCTAACAGCCCTGCCTCAGCCTGGCTTCCTGAATCACAGCCTCTCCACTCTGCTAACAGCCCTGCCTCAGCCTGTTTTCCTGAATCACAGCCTCTCCAGTCAGCTAACAGCCCTGCCTCAGCCTGGCTTCCTGAATCACATGTAACCTAATCACTTAAACCATCTGTTCATTATGTTCATACAAAAAAGACTTGGCTGCTATTCACAGCTATTCACTGAATTAGCAAGCCCTCTCTCCTTTTTGTTCTCTCTCTCTTCTCGCTCGCTCTCGCTCTGTCTCTCTTTCCGCTCTCTCTCTCGATCTCTCTCTATCTCTGCCTTTGCCCCCCTCCTACCTATACCCTCATTGTATTCCTTGTCCTTTCTCTCTACCCCTAACCATCCTCCATCTTACACATCTATCTCCTTTCTCTCACTCCCTCCACTTCCACTCCACTCTATCTCTCCATCTCTCCCCTATCCCCCCATTTCCTCTCCTCCTCCCCGTATCCCTCCCTACCCTTTTTGTCACCTCTCTCCCTCTCCCCAGTGGGTGATTACTATGTAGTACCTCATTGTTGTGCTTTTCCCCCTCTCTAACTCTTCCCCCCTACCTCCTTCCCTTCTCCGCTTCACCTCTCTCCCATCACTTCTCCCCCTACCCATACTGACAGAGTATATGGCCTGAGCTGCTTTACCCCATCTCTCCCGCCTCTCTTGCCCCCTCTCTCACCTCTCTCCCCCGGCACTCACAGTCCCCTCTCCCCCCTCCTCACACAGTTCTCTCTCCTCCCTCTCTCTCACCTCTCTCCCCCGGCACTCACAGTACCCTCTCCCCCCTCCTCACACAGTCCTCTCTCCTCCCTCTCTCTCGCCTCTCCCCCCTCCTCACACAGTCCTCTCTCCTCCCTCTCTCTCGCCTCTCTCCCCCTGCACTCACAGTCCTCTCACCTCCCTCTCTCTCGCCCCTCTCTCCCGACTTTCACAGCCCTCTCTCCCCCAGCTCTCATAGCCTTCTCTCCCCCTTCTCTCACAGTCCTCTCTCCCCCAGCCCTCTCTCCTCACAGTCTTCTCTCCCCCCTCTCTCTCGCCTCTCTCCCCCGGCTCTCTCGCCTCCCCCCAAGGCTTTCACAGCCTTCTCTCCCCCTCTCACAGTCCTCTCTCCCCCGGCTCTCACAGCCCTCTCTCCCCCTTCTCTCACAGTCTTCTCTCCCCCTTTTCTCCCCCTTCTTTCTCCCTCTGCCACCCTCTTCTCTCCCTCCCCCTCACCCTCCTGTCTTCTCTTGCCCCCTCCTCTCGTCCACCCCCCCCCCTGTCCCCCTCCAGAATTCCATTGAGACAGAGCAGATCCCTGAGCTACGGGAGGAACTCCCCAAAGGTTTTGAAGCCAACTTATTTTTGTTAATGCTATCGACCCACTCGCTTCCTTAATTGATATTCACAATGCTAATCTGGGTTTATACATCTGAGCCAATATTGATCCAGAGAAGAAGACATAATAAATGTTATCCCCTCCACCAATGCACAGCATAAGCGTTATTGTAATGCTGGGACAACATCATTTAATAGTGATATTGCCATGGTAATTTTATTATGGCCATCGAGCGGCCGGCACACAGAGACATAATCAGAGTAGTAAGTAGGGCTCATGGCAGCGGGGCTGTCCCCAGGGAGGCCTAGCTCCAAGATGAAGCCTGGGGGTGGAGTGGGCAGGCTGCCCAGGCAAAACAGCACGTTCTGGGGTACCGAGACCAGGTTTAACCTCCTGTTTGACTGGCTCTAAGTGAAAAGACTGGAGAGGATTGATAGGGTTCAGGTTATAACATGGAAACTTACCAGAGAGAGAGAAGAGTGAGGGAGAAGGAAAGAGATGAGAAAGAGAGAGTGAAACAGAAGTTTGTGTGTGTGTGTGTGTGTGTGTGTGTGTGTGTGTGTGTGTGTGTGTGTGTGTGTGTGTGTGTGTGTGTGTGTGTGTGTGTGTGTGTGTGTGTGTGTGTGTGTGTGTGTGTGTGTGTGTGTGTGTGTGTGTGTGTGTGTGTTTTTTTTACTTAACCTCTTTATTGCAACATACTTTCCATAGCAACTCTACATCACAGTTTGTCAATGAAATATCAATGACCAACAGCAAGGTTCATCATCAACTAACAGATAGTAACAGGAGTTTGAATGGTAGACATTAAAGGTGTACTTTGGGATTTTGGCAACGAGGCCCTATAACTACTTTCCCAGAGTCAGATTTGGATACCATTGTTATGTCTCTGTGTCCAGAGAAGTCTATGGACATGACAAAATCACAAAGTATCCCTTTAAAGTGGAACTGACAGTGTTTAGCAACATGAAATCTTATTAAAATCTGTTCATATACACCCCAAGGAAGAAAATGACATCTTTTCTTTAGATTTTCTGACAAGCGATCACTTAGATATGGTCATTTTCACATTTTCATACATTTCTAGAATGTTTGGCAGTGACGTATGCTAAGGCATTTCTATAGCAATTCCATAAGCAACAATTCTATAGCAATATAGAGTGGGAAAGTGACCGTGCATTTGGAAAATTAATAGACACTGCAGTAAATAAAACCTAAAAAAACCATCTATCTTGTTCAGGAGTCTACACAAACCCGTACGCCATAGCGTAGAGAATGTTAGGCTATTTGTCCATCAACTGAAGCTCAACAAAAGTCAGGTGATGCAACAGGACAACAACCCAAAACACATAAGTAAATCAACAACAGAATGGCTTCAACAGAAGAAAATACGCCTTCTGGAGTGACCCAGTCAGAGTCCTGACCTCAACCCGATTGAGATGCTGTGACATGACCTCAAGAGAGCAGTTCACACCAGACATCCCAAGAATATTGTTGAACTGAAACAGTTTTGTAAAGAGGAATGGTCCAAAATTCCTTCTGACCGTCGTGCAGATCTGATCCACAACTACAGAAAATGTTTGGTTGAGGTTATTGCTGCCAAAAGAGGGTCAACCAGTTATTAAATCCAAGGGTTCACAAACATTTTCAACCCTGCACTGTGAATGTTCACATGGTGTGTTCAATAAAGACATGAAAGTGTATAATTGTTTGTGTGTTATTATTTGAAGCAGACTGTGTTTGTCTATTGTTGTGACCTAGATGAAGATCAGATCACATTTTATGACCAATTTATGCAGAAATCCAGGTATTTACAAAGGGTTCACACACTTTTTCTTGCCACTTTATCACTGTAGGCTGTTTCATCTTACAACAGCTACATAGAGGCAGTCTAATGTTACAACGTATGCATCAATATTAAACTAATTGGCACAATTTTCATTATAGATAACATCAAACAAAAAACGTGGGTACACTTTCAGTTATTGTGAAAACGTTTATCACCTTTCAATGACTTAACATTGGAATGTGAATGTTTATACATATTCAGATTGAGTTATCTTCCTAAAATGTGTATAGTATGCCAAGTTATTTAGCTACATGTATTTACTACCACAGCATGGAGAGGAATCCGTGGAGTGAGGTGGACATGTGACTATCCGCCAGGCTTCCAAGGTTAGGCATCTTTTGTTTTTAGGAGATTATCACGTGTATGTACATTTTGTCTGCTGGCAACAGTTACATTTTCTTATCTACCAAGGTGAATGATGTACCTCGGCAGACAGTGGCGGACAGGCTGAGCGATCGGGTGACCCATGGTTGTCACAGTGGACCACCCACATTGCTTGCACCAGGATGAAAAAGATCATTTCTCAGGTGCAGAACTGTATCTACTGTGCCAGCCATGGGTTCCCCTTCACCAGACAGAGGCTGATGAAATACGCCGACAAAATACGCAGGTATTTGGTGTTCTATGTGTTTATGTATGTAGAATGCTGGGGTAGGTGTGGGTTTTATTAAAGTTTTATTGACAATTACATGAAGTTGATGCAAAGAGTCAATATTTGCAGTGTTGACCCTTCTTTTTCAAGACCTCTGCAATCCGCTCTGGCATGCTGTCAATTATCTTCTGGGCCACATCCTGACTGATGGCAGCCCATTCTTGCGTAATCAATGCTTGGAGTTTGTCAGAATTTGTGGTGTTTTGTTTGTCCACCCGCCTCTTGAGGATTGACGACAAGTTCTCAATGGGATAAAGGTCTGGGGAGCTTCCTGGCCATGGACCCAAAATATTGATGTTTTGTTCCCCGAGCCACTGAGTTATAGCTTTGGCCTTATGGCAAGGTTCGCCATCATGCTGGAAAAGGCATTGTTCATCACCAAACTGTTCCTGGATGGTTGGGAGAAGTTGCTCTCAGAGGATGTGTTGGTACCATTCTTTATTCATGGCTGTGTTCTTAGGCAAAAATGTGAGTGAGCCCACTCCCTTGGCTGAGAAGCAACCCCACACATGAATGGTCTCAGGATGCTTTACTGTTGGCATGACACAGGACTGATGTTAGCGCTCACCTTGTCTTCCCTGGACAAGCTTTTTTCCGGATGTCCCAAACAATCAGAAAGGGGATTTATCAGAGAAAATGACTACCCCAGTCCTCAGCAGTCCAATCCATGTACCTTTTGCAGAATATCAGTATGTCCCTGACGTTTTTCCTGAACAGAAGTGGCTTCTTTGCTGCCTTTCTTGACACCAGGTCATCCTCCAAAAGTCTTCGCCTCACTGTGTGTGCAGATCCACTCACACCTGTCTGCTAACATTCCTGAGCAAGCTCTGTACTGGTAGTGCCTTGATCCTGCAGCTGAATCAACTTTAGGAGACGGTCCTGGTGCTTGCTGGACTTTCTTGGGCGCCCTGAAGCCCGGCCGCCATCGAACAGCTACGCGGGCCGTTTTTACATTAAGCTGGACCTGCTGAGTGCCTACAATTTGAACCACATCCTGAAGGGGATGAATGGAAGATGGACTTCAGCATGATGTCTGGATACTACGAATACCTGCTGATGCCTTATGGATTAGCAAATGCTCCGTTGGTGTTCCAGGCATTCGTTAACGAGGTATTCCGGGACCTGCTTGGGCGTCAGGTGGTCATATATATCGACAACATCCTGATCTACTCGGCCACCTTGGAGGAGCACATAGCCCACTCACAGTATCATCCAAAGGTTTTTCTGTATTTTTGCTATTTTCTACATTGTGGAATAATAGTGAATACATCAAAGTATGAAATAACACATATGGAATCATGTAGTAACGAAATTATATTTGAGATTCTTCAAAGTAGCCATCCTTTGCCGTGTTGACAGCTTTGCACACTTTTGGTATGCTCTCAAATCAAATCACATCAAAGGTTATTTGTCAAGTGCCCCGAATACAACAGGTACAGTGAAATGCTTACTTACAGGCTCTAACCAATAGTGCAAAAATGGCATTAGGTGAACAATAGCTAAGTAAAGAAATAAAACAACAGTAAAAAAGACAGGCTATATACAGTAGCGAGGCTACATACAGACACCGGTTAGTCAGGCTGATTGAGGTAGTATGTACATGTAGATATGGTTAAAGTGACTATGCATATATGATGAACAGAGAGTAGCAGTAGCGTGAAAGAGGGGTTGGCGGGTGGCGGGACACAATGCAGATCGCCCGGTTAGCCAATGTGCGGGAGCACTGGTTGGTCGGCCCAATTGAGGTAGTATGTACATGAATGTATAGTTAAAGTGACTATGCATATGATAAACAGAGAGTAGCATCAGGGTGAAAGAGGGGTTGGGGGGGGGGGGGGCACACAATGCAAGTAGTCCAGGTAGCCATTTGATTACCTGTTCAGGAGTCTTTTGGCTCGGGGGTAAAAACTATTGAGAAGCCTTTTTGTCCTAGACTTGGCACACCGGTACCGCTTGCCATGCGGTAGTAGAGAGAACAGTCTATGACTGGGGTGGCTGGGGTCTTTGACAATGTTTAGGGCCTTCCTCTGCCACCGCCTGGTGTAGAGGTCCTGGATGGCAGTGACATACTGGGCCATATGCACTACCCTCTGTAGTGTCTTGCGGTCAGAGGCCGAGCAATTGCTGTATCAGGCAGTGATGCAACCAGTCAGGATGCTCTCGATGTTGCAGCTGTAGAACCTTTTGAGGATCTCAGGACCCATGCCAAATATTTTTAGTTTCCTGAGGAATAGGATTTGTCGTGCCCTCTTCACGAATGTCTTGGTGTGTTTGGACCATTCTAGTTTGTTGTTGATGTGGACACCAAGGAACCTGAAGCTCTCAACATGCTCCATTACAGCCCCGTTGATGAGAATGGGGGTGTGCTCGGTGCTCCTTTTCCTGTAGTCCACAATCATCTCCTTAGTCTTGGTTACGTTGAGGGATAGGTTGTTAATCCGGCACCACCCGGCCAGGTCTCTGACCTCCTCCCTATAGGCTGTCTCATCGTTGTCGGTGATCAGGCCTACCACTGTTGTGTCGTCTGAAAACTTAATGATGGTGTTGGAATCGTGCCTGGCAATGCAGTCGTTGGTGAACAGGGAGTACAGGAGGGGACTGAGCATGCACCCCTGGGGAGCTCCAGTGTTGAGGATCAGAGTGACAGATGTGTTGCTACCTACCCTCACCACCTGGGGGCGGCCCGTCAGGAAGTCCAGGATCCAGTTGCAGAGGGAGGTGTTTAGTCCCAGGATCCTTAGCTTAGTGATGAGCTTTGAGGGTACTATGGTGTTGAACGCTGAGCTGTAGTCAATGAATAGCATTCTCACATAAGTGTTCCTTTTGTCCAGGTGGGAAAGGGCAGTGTGGAGTGCAATATAGATTGCATCATCTGTGGATCTGTTTGTCTGTATGCAAATTGGAGTGGGTCTATGGTTTCTGGGATAATGGTGTTGATGTAAGCCATTACCAGCCTTGTGAATGTTGACCTGTTTAAAGGTCTTTCTCGCGTCGGCTACAGAGTGCGTGCTCACACAGTCGTCCAGAACAGCTGATGTTCTCATGCATGACTCAGTGTTGATTGCCTCGAAGCGAGCATAGAAGTGATTTAGCACGTTCGGTAGGCTCGTGTCACTGGGCAGCTTGCGGCTGTGCTTTTCTTTGTAGTCTGTAATAGTTTGCAAGCCCTGCCACATAAAACAAGCATCGGAGTTGGTGTAGTATGATTCAATCTTAGCCCTGTATTGACGCTTTGCCTGTTTGATAGTTCGTCGCAGGGCATAGAGGATTTCTTGTAAGCTTCCGGGTTAGAGTCCCGCACCTTGAAAGCGGCAGCTCTACCCTTTAGCTCAGTGCGAAAGTTGCCTGTAATCCATGGCTTCTGGTTGGGGTATGTACGTACAGTCATTGTGGGGACGGTGTCCTCGGTGCACTTATTGATAAAGCCAGTGACTGATGAGGTTGTCAACTAGCTTCATGAGGTAGGCACCTGGAATGCATTTCAATTAACAGGTGTGCCTTGTTAATTTGTGTCATTTTTTTCATTCTTAATTAATGCGTTTGAGCCAATTAGTTCTGTTATGACAAGGTAGGGGTGGTATACAGAAGAGAGCCCATTTTGGATAAAAATACCAAGTCCATATTATGGAAAGAAAAGCTCAAATAAGCAAAGTGAAATGACAGTCCGTCATTACTTTAAGAAATCAAGGTCTGTCAATACAGAAAATTTCAAGAACTTTGAAAGTGTCTTCAAGTGCAGTCATAAAAACCATCAAGCGCTATGATGAAACTGTCTCATAAGGATCGCTAAAGGAAAGGAAGACCCAGAGTTACCTCTGCTGCAGAGGATAAGTTCATTAGAGTTACCAGCCTCAGAAACCGGCAACTTCTTAGGGATAGGGGGCAGTATTTTGGACGTTTGGATGACTGAGGTGCCCAAAGTAAACTGCCTGTTACTCAGGCACAGAAGCTAGGATATGCATACAATTGGTACTATTGGATAGTAAACACTCTAACGTTTCTAAAACTGTTAAAATAATGTCTGTGCGTATTACAGAACTGATATGGCGAAAACCCGAGGAGAATCCATCCGGAATTTCTTTTTTTTTAGGTCACCACTCATTGAAATGGCTGTCTATGGGAAAATCAGGAATACCTTCCAGATTGCAGGTGCTAGGGCTTCCACTAGATGTCAACAGTCTTTAGAAAGAGTTTCAGGGTTGTTTTATGGAAAATGAGCTAGAATTTGTAGTTTTTCTAGGTGGCTCCCATTTTGGCTGTAGTATTGTGGCGCGCGTGGATGACGGCGCGCACTTCGTTATTTATCTCCGGTAATGAACATACTATTCTCCGTCTTAAATTGTATTGTTTATTTACTTATTAGTGTACATGAGGATTGATTAGAAACATTGTTTGACTTGTTTGGACGAAGTTTATTGGTAACTTTTGGGATTCGTTTGTATGCATTTTTAACGAGGGAAACTGGGGGATTACTGAATAAAGCGCTCAAACATATAAAGAAGGACTTCATCAAACAAAACAACCATTTGTTATGTAGCTGGGACCCTTGGGATTGCGAACAGAGGAAGATCTTCAAAGGAAAGTGATTTATTTTATCGTTATTTCTGACTTTCGTGATGCCTCCGCTTGTTTGGAAAATGTTTGTAATGCTTTTGTACGCGGGGTGCTGTCCTCAGATAATCGCATGGCATGCTTTCGCCATAAAGCCTTTTGAAATCTGACAAAGCGGCTGGATTAACAAGAAGTTAAGCTTTTAACCTTTTTGGGCTAGGGGGCAGTATTCAGAATTTCGGATGACTTACGTGCCCAAAGTAAACTGCCTGTTACTCAGACCCAGAAGCTGGGATATGCATATAATTGGTAGATTTGGATAGAAAACACTCTGAAGTTTCTAAAACTGTTAACCTGTCTAGGATCAGCGTGGCGCTAGCGGCACACCCCCCCCCCCCCCCCCACTGAAAAACCAGTGCCGCGAAATTCAAAAAAAATATTTTTTTAAAATATTTAACTTTCACACATTAAAGTCCAATACAGCTAATGAAAGACACAGATCTTGTGAATCCAGTCAACATTTCCGATTTTTAAAATGTTTTACAGGGAAGACACAATATGTAAAGATGTACATCTATTACCTAAAAACACATTAGCATAATCCACCATCTTTTATTTGTCCACCAACACCAGTAGCCATCACCAATTCGGCTAAACTAAGATATTTATAGCCCCTAACCAACAAAAAAACTCATTAGATGACAGTCTGATAACATATTTATGGTATGGGATAGGTTTTGTTAGAAAAAGTGCATATTTCAGGTAGATGGCATAGTTTACAATTGCACCCACCATCACAAATGGACTAGAATAATTACAATGAGCAACGTGTTTACCTAACTACTAATCATCAAACATTTCGTAAAAATACACAGCATACACGAATCGAAAGACACAGATCCTGTGAATACAGACAATATTTCAGATTTTCTAAGTGTCTTACAGCGAAAACACAATAAATCGTTATATTAGCTTAGCACATAGCAATTAGCAGCCCAGCATTGATTCTAGCCAAAGTGAGCGATAAAAGTCAACATCGCCAAAAGATATTAATTTTTTCACTAACCTTCTCAGAATTCTTCCGATGACACTCCTGTAACATCACATTACAACATGCATATACAGTTTGATCGAAAATGTTTATATTTAGCCACCAAAATCATGGTTAGACAATGTGAAATGTAGCTCAGCTGGTCAGAAAATGTCCTTGCGCCACTTAGACAGTGATCTACTCTTATACATAAATACTCATAAACGTGACTAAAAAATATAGGGTGGACAGGGATTGATAGACAATTTAATTCTTAATACAATTGCGTTATTACATTTTTTAATTTATCCTTACTTTTCAATACAGTTTGCGCCAAGCGAAGCTACGTCAAAAAACATGGCGTCCTAAGCCACTAAAATGTTTCGACAGAAACACGATTTATCATAATAAAAATGTCCTACCTTGAGCTGTTCTTCCATCAGTATCTTGGGCAAAGGATCCTTTCTTGGGAGAAATCGTCTTTTGGTGGAAAGCTGTCCTCTTGCCATGTGGAAATGTCAACTGCGTTCGGGATGAACTGAAAAGCGTGCCCAACTTTTCACATCGTTGCAAAAATAAATGTCCCAAAATCGCACTAAACGGATATAAATTGCTATAAAACGCTTTAAATTAACTACTTTATGATGTTTGTAACTCCTATAACGAGTGAAAAGATGACCGGAGAAATATAACAGGCTAAACTAACGCTTGGAACAGGAGAGGGTCGGTGTCTTCCACGCGCGTTACGCAGCAAGAAAAGACTTGCTAGCTAAAGGTTTTTTTCATTTG
>NC_074672.1:36643388-36677790 GCF_029448725.1 Salvelinus fontinalis | reverse complement strand
GAGATACTGGGAGGGAAAGAGAAAGAGAGAAAGAGAGATAGAAAGATGGTCCAAAGGAATAAGCATGGGAAAGAGGAATAGCTCTGCTCACAAATCGTGTATTTTCTCCTCTCTTCTCGCTCCTCTCATAAACACCTGTGCGATCCATTGAGCCAGGGGCAGACTGGGACCAAACATCGTCCCTGGCATTTCTAACAAACCGGCACATATTTTTCCTTGAGGCCAACACCGGTCAGTCTGCCCGTGCATTGAGTCAAGATAAAAAAGATACTTGCCAATAGCCAGTCACATTTAATGAAGACCTCAGTTCAAGACAATGGGAGAGCTGTGTTTGGTCCTTAATAAATCTGTGTTGAAGTGGCACTGACGTGGAACAGAGGAAAAGTTGGGCTTACACACACTAACACACTGGACCGTTTACACATACCCACACACACAAGCACTCTACCTATGCCTATGGTGAGCATGAGTGGAACAACCCCAACTTTACTGGAAGAGGTCTTGGTCTGGTCAGACCGCCCATCGTTGTACCCTCATGGTTCCCCTGAAGAGGTGTGTTTGCGTTCCGCTGTTCGACCACCATTGTGGAGCTGAACAGCAGGGTGCTGTGGTCACGGGTAAACCAGCAAACTTAACCCCCTGCTGCATCCTGTGGTGTGCTGGAAGAGAGGGGAAGTCCAATGGAGTATCAAATCTTTAAGGCCCCTTTGCCAGGCCTACCGCTCGCCACCTAAACCCCCTACACCCCCTACACCCCCAATGCATGCCTTTACCTCCACCCCCCCAGCTCTCTAACCCTACACCCCCAATACATGCCTCTACCTCCACACCCCTCACCTCTCTAACCCTACACCCCCAATATATGCCTCTACCTCCACACCCCCCCAGCTCTCTAACCCTACACCCCCAATACATGCCTCTACCTCCACACCCCCCCAGCTCTCTAACCCTACACCCCCAATACATGCCTCTACCTCCACACCCCCCCAGCTCTCTAACCCTACACCCCCAATATATGCCTCTACCTCCACACACCCAACTCTCTAACCCTACACCCCCAATACATGCCTCTACCTCCACACCCCCCCAGCTCTCTAACCCTACACCCCCAATACATGCCTCTACCTCCACACCCCCCAGCTCTCTAACCCTACACCCCCAATACATTCCTCTACCTCCACACCCCCCAACTCTCTAACCCTACACCTCACCATAGTGTCATCAGAGACCATGGCATTTAGAGAAACTATGGAGTTCAGAGACAACGATGCTCTCCACATTAATGACTCAGAAAGACAGTTACTCTCTGAGGACAAACCCAGAAGTTATGTTTCTCTCTTTCTCCAGGTTTGGAAAATATAGAATGGAGAGAAACACATACACACACCAGTGGAGGCTGCTGAGGGGAGGACGGCTTTGTACCAGATAGGCAAATTCAGGGTAGCTAAGACAACCCAAGCCAAGGACAAATCGCCATAAATCTACAGTTTTATGTAGAGCCATAGCAGAGTGGCACTCTCTACTAATCTATATTTCTCAGGCAAAAAGTAAATCCACCTTCAAGAAAAAAATACAAGAACATCTAATGTGATACACCATATGACTGGACAGGAAATATAAAGAACATCTAATGTGATAGACCATATGACTGGACAGGAAATAGAAAGCATCAACTGAAAGTTAAATTTCCCACCTGTCAGGTATTTTAATTGTCTGTATTGTCTACTTGTTAAATGTTTGTAAAGTCTTCATTTGTAATTGTTTGTAATGTCTTATAAATTGGTGTTGGACCCAAGGAAGATTAGCTAATGTTACGGCGTTATGCCTCTTATTTAACGTTACGGCGTTATGCCTCTTATTTAACGTTACGGCGTTATGCCTCTATTATTTAATGTTACGGCGTTATGCCTCTATTAGCTAATGTTACGGCGTTATGCCTCTTATTTAACGTTACAGCATTATGCCTATTATTTAACGTTACAGCGTTATGCCTCTTATTTAACGTTACGGCGTTATGCCTCTTATTTAACGTTACAGCGTTATGCCTCTATTATTTAACGTTACGGCGTTATGCCTCTTATTTAACGTTACAGCATTATGCCTATTATTTAACGTTACAGCGTTATGCCTCTTATTTAACGTTACGGCGTTATGCCTCTTATTTAACGTTACAGCGTTATGCCTCTATTATTTAACGTTACAGCGTTATGCCTCTATTATTTAACGTTACAGCGTTATGCCTCTTATTTAACGTTACGGCGTTATGCCTCTTATTTAACGTTACAGCGTTATGCCTCTATTAGCTAATGTTACGGCGTTATGCCTCTTATTTAACGTTACGGCGTTATGCCTCTTATTTAACGTTACAGCGTTATGCCTCTTATTTAACGTTACGGCGTTATGCCTCTTATTTAACGTTACGGCATTATCCCTCTATTATTTAACGTTACAGCGTTATCCCTCTATTATTTAACGTTACGGCGTTATGCCTCTTATTTAACGTTACGGCATTATGCCTCTATTAGTTAATGTTACAGCGTTATGCCTCTATTATTTAACGTTACAGCGTTATGCCTCTATTATTTAACGTTACGGCATTATGCCTCTATTATTTAACGTTACGGCGTTATGCCTCTTATTTAACGTTACGGCGTTATGCCTCTTATTTAACGTTACGGCGTTATGCCTCTATTAGTTAATGTTACAGCGTTATGCCTCTATTATTTAACGTTACAGCGTTATCCCTCTATTATTTAACGTTACGGCGTTATGCCTCTTATTTAACGTTACAGCGTTATGCCTCTATTATTTAACGTTACAGCGTTATCCCTCTATTATTTAACGTTACGGCGTTATGCCTCTTATTTAACGTTACGGCGTTATGCCTCTTATTTAACGTTACGGCGTTATGCCTCTATTATTTAATGTTACAGCGTTATGCCTCTATTATTTAACGTTACGGCGTTATGCCTCTATTATTTAATGTTACAGCGTTATGCCTCTATTATTTAATGTTACAGCGTTATGCCTCTATTATTTAACGTTACGGCATTATGCCTCTATTATTTAACGTTACAGCGTTATGCCTCTTATTTAACGTTACGGCGTTATGCCTCTTATTTAACGTTACGGCGTTATGCCTCTATTAGTTAATGTTACAGCGTTATGCCTCTATTATTTAACGTTACGGCATTATGCCTCTATTATTTAATGTTACGGCGTTATGCCTCTTATTTAACGTTACGGCGTTATGCCTCTTATTTAACGTTACGGCATTATCCCTCTATTATTTAACGTTACAGCGTTATCCCTCTATTATTTAACGTTACAGCGTTATCCCTCTATTATTTAACGTTACAGCGTTATGCCTCTATTATTTAACGTTACAGCGTTATGCCTCTTATTTAACGTTACGGCGTTATGCCTCTTATTTAACGTTACGGCATTATCCCTCTATTATTTAACGTTACAGCGTTATCCCTCTATTATTTAACGTTACGGCGTTATGCCTCTTATTTAACGTTACGGCATTATGCCTCTATTATTTAACGTTACAGCGTTATCCCTCTATTATTTAACGTTACGGCATTATCCCTCTATTAGCTAATGTTACGGCGTTATGCCTCTATTATTTAACGTTACGGCATTATGCCTCTATTATTTAACGTTACAGCGTTATGCCTCTTATTTAACGTTACGGCATTATCCCTCTATTATTTAACGTTACGGCATTATGCCTCTATTATTTAACGTTACAGCGTTATGCCTCTTATTTAACGTTACGGCGTTATGCCTCTTATTTAACGTTACAGCGTTATGCCTCTATTATTTAACGTTACGGCGTTATCCCTCTATTATTTAATGTTACGGCGTTATGCCTCTTATTTAACGTTACAGCGTTATGCCTCTATTATTTAACGTTACAGCGTTATCCCTCTATTATTTAATGTTACGGCGTTATGCCTCTTATTTAACGTTACAGCGTTATGCCTCTATTATTTAATGTTACGGCATTATCCCTCTATTATTTAACGTTACAGCGTTATCCCTCTATTATTTAATGTTACGGCGTTATGCCTCTTATTTAACGTTACAGCGTTATGCCTCTATTATTTAACGTTACAGCGTTATCCCTCTATTATTTAATGTTACGGCGTTATGCCTCTTATTTAACGTTACAGCGTTATGCCTCTATTATTTAACGTTACAGTGTTATGCCTCTATTAGTTAACGTTACAGCGTTATGCCTCTATTAGCTAACGTTAAAGCGTTATGCCTCTATTATTTAACGTTACAGTGTTATGCCTCTATTATTTAACGTTACAGCGTTATGCCTCTATTAGCTAACGTTACAGCGTTATGCCCCTACTAGCTAATGTTATGCCTCTATTAGCCAATGTTATGGCGTTATGCCTCTATTAGCTAACGTTACGGCGTTATGCCTCTATTAGCTAACGTTACGGCGTTACGCCTCTATTAGCTAACGTTATGGCGTTATGCCTCTATTAGCTAACGTTACGGCGTTATGCCTCTATTAGCTAACATTACGGCGTTATGCCTCTATTAGCTAACGTTACGGCGTTATGCCTCTATTAGCTAACGTTACGGCCTTATGCCTCTATTAGTTAATGTTACGGCGTTATGCCCCTATTAGCTAATGTTACGGCGTTATGCCTCTATTAGCTAATGTTACGGCGTTATGCCTCTATTAGCTAACGTTACGGCGTTATGCCTCTATTAGCTAACGTTACGGCCTTATGCCTCTATTAGCTAACGTTACGGCCTTATGCCACTATTAGTTAACGTTACAGCGTTATGCCCCTATTAGCTAATGTTACGGCGTTATGCCTCTATTAGCTAATGTTACGGCGTTATGCCTCTATTAGCTAACGTTATGGCGTTATGCCTCTATTAGCTAATGTTACGGCGTTATGCCTCTATTAGCTAACGTCACGGCGTTATGCCTCTATTAGCTAACGTTACGGCCTTATGCCACTATTAGTTAACGTTACAGCGTTATGCCTCTATTATTTAACGTTACGGCATTATGCCTCTATTATTTAACGTTACAGCGTTATGCCTCTTATTTAACGTTACGGCATTATCCCTCTATTATTTAACGTTACGGCATTATGCCTCTATTATTTAACGTTACAGCGTTATGCCTCTTATTTAACGTTACGGCGTTATGCCTCTTATTTAACGTTACAGCGTTATGCCTCTATTATTTAACGTTACAGCGTTATCCCTCTATTATTTAATGTTACGGCGTTATGCCTCTTATTTAACGTTACAGCGTTATGCCTCTATTATTTAACGTTACAGTGTTATGCCTCTATTAGTTAACGTTACAGCGTTATGCCTCTATTAGCTAACGTTAAAGCGTTATGCCTCTATTATTTAACGTTACAGTGTTATGCCTCTATTATTTAACGTTACAGCGTTATGCCTCTATTAGCTAACGTTACAGCGTTATGCCCCTACTAGCTAATGTTATGCCTCTATTAGCCAATGTTATGGCGTTATGCCTCTATTAGCTAACGTTACGGCGTTATGCCTCTATTAGCTAACGTTACGGCGTTACGCCTCTATTAGCTAACGTTATGGCGTTATGCCTCTATTAGCTAACGTTACGGCGTTATGCCTCTATTAGCTAACATTACGGCGTTATGCCTCTATTAGCTAACGTTACGGCGTTATGCCTCTATTAGCTAACGTTACGGCCTTATGCCTCTATTAGTTAATGTTACGGCGTTATGCCCCTATTAGCTAATGTTACGGCGTTATGCCTCTATTAGCTAATGTTACGGCGTTATGCCTCTATTAGCTAACGTTACGGCGTTATGCCTCTATTAGCTAACGTTACGGCCTTATGCCTCTATTAGCTAACGTTACGGCCTTATGCCACTATTAGTTAACGTTACAGCGTTATGCCCCTATTAGCTAATGTTACGGCGTTATGCCTCTATTAGCTAATGTTACGGCGTTATGCCTCTATTAGCTAACGTTATGGCGTTATGCCTCTATTAGCTAATGTTACGGCGTTATGCCTCTATTAGCTAACGTCACGGCGTTATGCCTCTATTAGCTAACGTTACGGCCTTATGCCACTATTAGTTAACGTTACAGCGTTATGCCCCTATTAGCTAATGTTACGGCGTTATGCCTCTATTAGCTAATGTTACGGCGTTATGCCCCTATTAGCTAATGTTACGGCGTTATGCCTCTATTAGCTAACGTTACGGCGTTATGCCTCTATTAGCTAACATCACGGCGTTATGCCTCTATTAGCTAACATCACGGCGTTATGCCTCTATTAGCTAATGTTACGGCGTTATGCCTCTATTAGCTAACATTACGGCGTTATGCCTCTATTAGCTAATGTTACGGCGTTATGCCTCTATTAGTTAATGTTACGGCGTTATGCCTCTATTAGCTAACATTACGGCGTTATGCCTCTATTAGCTAATGTTACGGCGTTATGCCTCTATTAGTTAATGTTACGGCGTTATGCCTCTATTAGCTAATGTTAGGGCGTTATGCCGCTATTAGTTAACGTTACGGCCTTATGCCTCTATTAGTTAATGTTACGGCGTTATGCCTTTATTAGCTAATGTTACGGCGTTATGCCTCTATTAGCTAACGTTACGGCCTTATACCTCTATTAGCTAATGTTAGGGCGTTATCCCTCTAGTAGCTAACGTTACAGCATTATGCCTCTATTAGCTAATGTTACAGCATTATGCCTCTATTAGTTAATGTTACGGCGTTATGCCTCTATTAGCTAATGTAAGGGAAGTCCCCCCCAATTGTACAAAATAACATGGCAACTTATTGGCACCGAGCGGAGCATATACACGATGGACAAGTACACTACTTCTGGCGGTGTTTCATCCAAAGCTGATGGCAAATGCCATGCTGCAAATGA
The DNA here is from genome assembly GCF_029448725.1 of Salvelinus fontinalis. Classification (NCBI taxonomy): domain Eukaryota; kingdom Metazoa; phylum Chordata; class Actinopteri; order Salmoniformes; family Salmonidae; genus Salvelinus; species Salvelinus fontinalis. The sequence goes on along the minus strand of NC_074672.1, from coordinate 36,670,862 downwards.
GCTGTGTAACACTCCAAAATTCCTATAGTGGGCGAATGTGTTCTATCTAAATTTAGTCAAGTCAAGACCCAAGAGTAAAATTTTGAGATTTTGAAAGTTTTGGCAAAAACTTATCACCCCCTTATTAAAAAAGTGCTTTCTGGACCGTTTTTCGAAATTCTTTTGAGTTTTATGTCAATTACACATGTGTAAGAACTATATGAAAATGCTTTTTTCAAATTTTATTAACATAACTTTTTTTCGATTTTTTTTTTTAACTTAAGGTATATGTTTTGTGCATTTGCAATGTGATTTCATACGAAGTCAAAAGTCAAAAGTCAAAAATGTCAAAAATTTGGAAAAAACGTATCACCCCCTTAAAAAAGTGCTTTCTGGACCGTTTTTCAAAATTCTTTCGATTTTTAGGTCAATTACACATGTATAAGAACTATATGAAGATACTTTAGTCACATTTTATTATCATAATTTTTTTTGAAATGTTTACTTGTACTTAAGGAATATGTTTTGTGCATTTGGAATGTGATTTCATAGGAAGTCAAAAGTCAAAGTCAAAAATGTCAAAAATTTGGAAAAAACGTATCACCCCCTTAAAAAAGTTATTTCTGGACCGTTTTTTGAAATTCTTTCGATTTTTAGGTCAATTACACATGTATAAGAACTATATGAAGATACTTTAGTCACATTTTATTATCATAATTTTTTTTGAAATGTTTACTTGTACTTAAGGAATATGTTTTGTGCATTTGGAATATGATTTCATAGGAAGTCAAAAGTCAAAAGTCAAAAATGTGAAAAAATTAGAAAAAACTTATCAACCCCTTTAAAAAAAGTGCTTTTTGGATTTCAAAGTAAAAAATAACATTTTGTTTTTAAAAGGCCAAAATGAAGCATTTAAAACGGTTTTGAAAAATGACGCCTGGTAACCCAAAACATGAAACAGAATATTTTTTGACTTTTTTTGGAAACCTCCTTAAATCACTCAGGCCGGACCCCCATTGACTCGAGAAGAAAAAACAAAACAAAAATTCCAGAAGAAAAAACATAGAATATTTTCTGACTTTTTTTGAAAACCTCCATAAGTCACTCAGGCCAGCACACATTGATTTTTGCCCGTAGAATAGTGCTCCCAGAGCGGGTATGGAATTCTGGATGCCCCCTAAAAGCAATTTCAACCATGGCACCTGGTAACCCCAAAAAAATACCAGGTGCACGAAAAGTTTGGACTTAGAATATTTTTTGAGTTTTTTGGAAAAACTCCATAAATCACTCAGGCCATTGACTCGAGAAGAAAAAACATAAAATATTTTCAAGAAAAAACATAGAATATTTTCTGACTTTTTTTGAAAACCTCCATAAATCACTCAGGCCAGCACCCATTGTTTTTTGCCTGTAGTATAGTGCTCCCAGAGCGGGTATGGAAGTCTGGATCCCCCCTAAAAGCATTTAAGGCTCTGTGTGTCTTTAAGCACCATACTTTTTCATTCTATCCTTGCTGTGTGTGTCTCTGTGTGTGTGTGTGTGTGTGAGCTTTTCTTTGACATCTGTTTAGAGAAATGACTGATTTACAGTTCATGAGGGTTGCCTAATCACACACATAAAGTTTTGGAATGATCTGACTTTTTTAACCTATTGAAACAGCACCTATGACCCCATTTTAAGGCACTTCCGGTTGGCACAGGAAGCTATAAGTAAACACCTATCCTGATCGGGGTATGCTCTTACAGAATCCTGAGTTTTAAGTCTATACGTTAAGAACTGACTGATTTACATAGGGTTGAATGCACTATATATCACAAACTGCTGGTTGGCTATGGAAAAACACTTTTAGGGTGATTTTATCACTTCCAGTTGCTCCAGGAAGCTTAGAATCAACACAGGTAGACCTCATAGTGGCCTGATGGACTGACATCAAAGACAGGTTCATAAGACATTCATAACCCACATAGGCTTCAGGTTGAATTTAGAGGTGCAGTCAATGTATTCCAATGGGGAGACATGTCATTGTAAACTGTTTGATGTAAACACCTTCTTTTAACTGTCAAGGGTTAATGCCACAAGGTCAAGGTTAGGCTTGCACAGATCGGGAGGACCTTAAGAACATTCCTGAGGTCAAATTGTGTTTCTAACCTTAACGGTTCTCTCTCTGTCTCCCAAAAGCAAATAAAATTGACATTGAGGTCAAAGGGTCATTCGTGTCCGTCTTCTTGTAGCGGTCGCTGCGCTCAGACCGAGCAAGCTACGGTCAAGCGGGGCATCTCGTTGAACTCGGCACGGCCTGGAGATAATAGTAATGCCATTGCGGGCTTTGTGTGTCTTTAACCTGTTGGGGATGGGGGCGCTGTTTAGACTATTTATGCTAATGTGGCTAATTTTTTAAACGGCTTCCCACAAAATCCTTGATCGTACAATATGCATATTATTATTATTATTGGATAGAAAACAGTCTATAGTTTCTATAGGAGTTGAAATTTTGTCTCTAAGTGGAACAGAGCCCATTCTACAGCAATTTCCCTGACATGGAGTCAGATTTGAGAAACGTTGGCCACTTTTCTGAAGTCATTTAAACGGGCACTGTCGTTGCTATGACTATACGGACACTTCTTACGTCTTCCCCTGGATGCCTTTACGTGATGACGATTCCAACGGGCTCGATTGCTCGTTCACAGGCCCTACAAATGAAAAAAACCTTTAGCTAGCAAGTCTTTTCTTGCTGCGTAACGCGCGTGGAAGACACCGACCCTCTCCTGTTCCAAGCGTTAGTTTAGCCTGTTATATTTCTCCGGTCATCTTTTCACTCGTTATAGGAGTTACAAACATCACAAAGTAGTTAATTTAAAGCGTTTTATAGCAATTTATATCCGTTTAGTGCGATTTTGGGACATTTATTTTTGCAACGATGTGAAAAGTTGGGAACGCTTTTCAGTTCATCCCGAACGTAGTTGACATTTCCACATGGCAAGAGGACAGCTTTCCACCAAAAGACGATTTCTCCCAAGAAAGGATCCTTTGCCCAAGATACTGATGGAAGAACAGCTCAAGGTAGGACATTTTTATTATGATAAATCGTGTTTCTGTCGAAACATTTTAGTGGCTTAGGACGCCATGTTTTTTGACGTAGCTTCGCTTGGCGCAAACTGTATTGAAAAGTAAGGATAAATTAAAAAATGTAATAACGCAATTGTATTAAGAATTAAATTGTCTATCAATCCCTGTCCACCCTATATTTTTTAGTCACGTTTATGAGTATTTATGTATAAGAGTAGATCACTGTCTAAGTGGCGCAAGGACGTTTTCTTTACCAGCTTGTCTACATTTCACATTGTCTAACCATGATTTTGGTGGCTAAATATAAACATTTTCGATCAAACTGTATATGCATGTTGTAATGTGATGTTACAGGAGTGTCATCGGAAGAATTCTGAGAAGGTTAGTGAAAAAATTAATATCTTTTGGCGATGTTGACTTTTATCGCTCACTTTGGCTAGAATCAATGCTGGGCTGCTAATTGCTATGTGCTAAGCTAATATAACGATTTATTGTGTTTTCGCTGTAAGACACTTAGAAAATCTGAAATATTGTCTGTATTCACAGGATCTGTGTCTTTCGATTCGTGTATGCTGTGTATTTTTACGAAATGTTTGATGATTAGTAGTTAGGTAAACACGTTGCTCATTGTAATTATTCTAGTCCATTTGTGATGGTGGGTGCAATTGTAAACTATGCCATATACCTGAAATATGCACTTTTTTCTAACAAAACCTATCCCATACCATAAATATGTTATCAGACTGTCATCTAATGAGTTTTTTTGTTGGTTAGGGGCTATAAATATCTTAGTTTAGCCGAATTGGTGATGGCTACTGGTGTTGGTGGACAAATAAAAGATGGTGGATTATGCTAATGTGTTTTTAGGTAATAGATGTACATCTTTACATATTGTGTCTTCCCTGTAAAACATTTTAAAAATCGGAAATGTTGACTGGATTCATAAGATCTGTGTCTTTCATTAGCTGTATTGGACTTTAATGTGTGAAAGTTAAATATTTAAAAAAAATATTTTTTTTGAATTTCGCGGCACTGGTTTTTCAGTGGGGGGGGGGGGGGTGTGCCGCTAGCGCCACGCTGATCCTAGACAGGTTAAGCACCGTACTTTTTCACTCCATCCCTGCTGTGTGTGTGTGTGTGAGCTTTTCTTTGACATCTGTTTAGAGAAATGACTGATTTACACTTCATGAGGGTTGCCTAATCACACACTTAAAGTTTTGGAAAGATCTGACTTTTTTAAGCCTTTGAAACAGCACCTATGTCCCCATTTTAAGGCACTTCCGGTTGGCACAGGAAGCTTAGAATCAACACAGGTAGACCTCATAGTGGCTTGATGGATTGTCATTGAAGACAGGTTCATAAGACATTCATAACCCACATAGGGTTTATTTAAAGAATGCACGTTACATTTGCATATGATTCAACAGTGAAAAACATCACATCATATTGCAAACATAACACAGTGTTAAATTTGCAATATGATGTGTTGAATCATATTGCAAACATAACGTAGTGTTACATTTGCAATATGATGTGGTGAATCATATTGCAAACATAACACAGTGTTACATTTCCAATATGATGTGGTGAATCATATTGCAAACATAACACACAGTGTTACATTTGCAATATGATGTGTTGAATCATATTGCAAACATAACACACAGTGTTACATTTGTAATATGATGTGTTGAATCATATTGCAAACAGAACACACACTGTTACATTTGCAATATGATGTGTTGATTCATATTGCAAATGTAACGCGCATTCTTTAAATACTTTAGAAATACAAAAGTCAACGGTCTGATGACCTCAGGATGGCCGGCCAGTGTTAGTGGTTCCTCTCCATCGCTCGTTGCGTGGAAATTTCATCATGTTGATTTTGCTGATGGTACCCCCGCGTTGAAACATATTGCAATTGTACAAAAGTCAACTAGCAAGTCGGTGTCCATCAGTCAATTGGATGTTGTCAGACACCAAACTGATACCATCTGACACCAAACTCACTTTTTCCAACTCCTTTAGAAGCCAACTATAACATATTTCAGAGCAGGCCCAAAATTCACAGTGCCTTCTCTTTAAACCATAATAAAACAAATAATACGTAGTTATGTTCTAGCTGCGGGTCCAATGTTCACATTATGTTTAGCCCTATGTGAGGCGACCTCGAATCCCAAGTTTCGGCTCGATAGGTCATTCGGTGCCCGAGCAAAACCCTAATTGGTGCTGAAAATCCACTGTTTTCATTGCCTTGCTACGGGGTCCTTGAATGAGCAATCAAACAGGCTTGTTGGGGTCTGTCTTTATGGGCTGAGCCGGTTTCAATGCACCTAGTCTTGAGACTCTGGGACTTTTCTAAATGTCGTCCGTTTCGTTGAGCTGAAATGAATTGAAAACATAGCAAATACACAAGGCTGTTTATCGGTCCGAGAACCTTCTAGAGCCACATAAATCACCGTGCACAATCGATCTGAGGTCTAGAACAGGTTTCCAAAGTTTCAGAACTCTAGGTCTGACGGTTCTTTAAAAGTGGGAACAAAAGTAACTACCACAGGCACTGTCTGCCTCTTAGCCCCTCAGTGTGTCCCTCCATCATTTCTGTTGATTGTGTATTTTATTTATTTTTTAAATCTGATGGGATGAATGACTGATTTACAGTTCAGGAGGGTTGTCTATTCACATATATGAAGTTTTGGAAAGATTTGACATTTTTAACCCTTCAAAACAGCCCATTTGACACCAATTATGGCACTTCCGGTTGGCACAGGAAGTTGAAAATAAACACATATACTCACTGGAGTATGTTGTTACAGAATCCTGAGTTTTAAGTCTATATGTTAAAATTTGACTGATTTACATAGGGCTGAATGCACTATTTCTCTCAAACTGCAGGTTGGCTATTGCAAACACTTTTAGGGTGATTTAACCACTTCCGGTTGCTTCAGGAAGCTTAGAATCGACACAGGTAGACCTCATGGTGGCCTGATGGACTGTCATTAAAGACAGGTTCATAAGACATTCATAACCCACATAGGCTTCAGGTTGAATTTAGAGGTGCACTCAATGCATTCCAATGGGGAGACATGTCATTGTAAACTGTTTGATGTAAACGCCTTCTTTTAACTGTGAAGGGTTAATGCCACAAGGTCAAGGTTAGGCTTGCACAGATCGGAAGGACCTTAGGATTGTTCCTGAGGTGAAATTGTGCATCTAACATTAACGGTTCTCTCTCTGTCTCCCAAAAGCAAATAAAATTGACATTGAGGTCAAAAGGTAATTTGTGTCCGTTCTCTTGTAACGGTCGCTGCGCTCAGACCGAGCGAGCTACGGTCAAGCGGGGCGTCTCGTTGAACTCGGCACGGCCTGGAGATAATAGTAACGCCATTGCAGGCTTTGTGTGTTGTTAAGCACCGTACTTTTTCAATCCATCACTGCTTTGCGTGTGTTTTTGTGTCTGAGAGCTTTCCTTTGACATCTGCTTAGAGAAATGACTGATTTACAGTTCATGTGCGTTGTCTATTCACACAAATTAAGTTTTGAAAAGTTCTGACCTTTTTAACCCTGCGAAACAGCACCATGACACTATTTTAAGGCACTTCCGGTTGGCACAGGAAGCTATAGGTAAACACATATATTGACTGGGGTATGCTGTTACAGAATCCTGAGTTTTAAGTCTATGCGTTAAGAATTGACTGAGCTACATAGTGTTGAATGCAGTGATATTCAAAATTGCAAGTCATGTATATCAGGACATCTTTTAGGCTGATTTTAACCACTTCCGGTTTGTCCAGGAAGCTTAGAATCAACACAGGTAGACATCATAGTGGCCTGATGGACTGAAATCAAAGACAGGTTCATAAGACATTCATAACCCACTTAGGCTTCAGGTTGAATTTAGAGGTGCAGTCAATGTGTTGCTATGGGATGACAATGACATCCCAAAAGCAGAAGACTTGAAATGTAGGTCAAGGGTCATTTTCTTGTCACTCTCGCTGCGCTCAGACCGAGCGAGCTACGGTCAAACGGGGCATCCCGTTGAACTCGGCACGGCCTGGAGAATATGGTGATGTCATTTTAGTGGTGATTTTAGAATGCTATTTTGGTGCATTCATGGAAGGCGCTGTGAATTTTGGGCCTCCTCTGAAATATGTGATAGTTGGCTTCTAAAGGAGTTGTAAAAAGTGAGTTTGGAGTCAGATGGTATCAGTTTGGTGTCTGAAAATATCCAATTGACTGATGGACACTTGCTAGTTGACTTTTGTTGACACTTGCTAGTTGACTTGCTAGTCGACTTTTGTACAATTGCAATATGTTTCAACGCGGGGGTACCATCACCAAAATCGACATGATGAAATTTCACGCAACGAGCGATGGAGAGGAACCACTATCACTGCCCGGCCATCCTGAGGTCATCAGGACGTTGACTTTTGTATTTCTAAGGTATTTAAAGAATGCACGTTACATTTGCAATATGATTCAACATCACATCATATTGCAAATGTAACAGGCATTTGCAATATGAAAAACATCACATCATATTGCAAATGTAACGTGCATTCTCTTAAATACTTTAGAAATGCAAAAGTCAACGGTCTGATGACCTCAGGATGGCCGGGCAGTGATAGTGGTTCCTCTCCATCGCTCGTTTCGTGAAATTTCATCATGTCGCTTTTTCCTCATGGTACCTCCCCGTTGAAACATATTGCAATTGTACAAAAGTCAACGAGCAAGTCAGTGTCCATCAGTCAAATAGATATTTTCAGACACCAAACTGATACCATCTGACTCCAAACTCACTTTTTCCAACTCCTTTAGATGCCAACTATAACATATTTCAAAGCAGGCCCAAAATTCACAGCGCCTTCTATTTAAACCATAATAAAACAAATAATACGTAGTTATGTTCTAGCTGCGGGTCCAGTTCACACATTATGTTTAGCCCTATGTGAAGCGACCTCGAATCCCAAGTTTCGGCTCGATAGGTCATTCGGTGCCCGAGCAAAACCCTAATTGGTGCTGAAATTCCACTTTTTTCATTGCTTTGCTACGGGGTCCTTGAATGAGCAATCAAACAGGCTCGTTGGGTTCTGTCTCTATGGACCGAGCCGGTTTCAACGCACCTAGTCTTGAGACTCTGGGACTTTTCTAAAGGTCGTCCGTTTCGTTGAGGTCAAATGAATTGAAAACATGGCAAATACACGAGGCTTTTTATCGATCCGAGAACCTTCTAGAGTCATATAATTCACCGTGCACAATCGACCCGAGGTCTAGAACAGGTTTGTAAATTTTCAGAACTCTAGGTCTGACAGTTCTTTAAAAGTGTGAACAAAAGTAACTACTGCAGGCACTGTCTGCCTCTTAGCCCCTCAGTGTGTCCCTCCATCATTTCTGTGTGGGTGTGTATTTTTTTTTTTTGAGGTCTGATGGGATGAATGACTGATTTACAGTTCAGGAGGGTTGTCTATTCACATATATGAAGTTTTGGAAAGATTTGACATTTTTAACCCTTCAAAACAGCCCATTTGACACCAATTATGGCACTTCCGGTTGGCACAGGAAGCTGAAAATAAACACATATACTCACTGGAGTATGCTGTTACAGAATCCTGAGTTTTAAGTCTGTATGTTAAAAATTGACTGATTTACATAGGGTTGAATGCACTATTTCTCTCAAACTGCAGGTTGAGTATGGCAAACACTTTTAGGGTGATTTAACCACTTCCGGTTGCTCCAGGAAGCTTAGAATCGACACAGGTAGACCTCATGGTGGCCTGATGGACTGACATCAAAGACAGGTTCATAAGACAATCATAACCCACATAGGCTTTAGGTTGAATTTAGAGGTGCAGTCAATGTATTCCAATGGGGCAACATTTCATTGTAAACTATTTGATGTAAACACCTTCTTTTAACTGTCAAGGGTTAATGCCACAAGGTCAGGGTTAGGCTTGCACAGATCGGGAGGACCTTAAGAACACTCCTGAGGTGAAATTGTGTTTCTAACCTTAACGGTTCTCTCTCTGTGTCCCAAAAGCAAATGAAATTGACATTGAGGTCAAAACGGTCGCTGCGCTCAGACCGAGCGAGCTACGGTCAAGCGGGGCATCTCGTTGAACTCGGCACAGCCTAGAGATAATAGTAATGCCATTTTGGGCTTTGTGTGTCTTTAAGCACCCTACTTTTTCACTCCATCCTTCCTTTTTGTGTGTGTGTGTTTGAGTGAGAGAGCTTTTCTTTGACATCTGTTGGGATAAATGACTGATTACAGTTCATGAGGGTTGTCTAATCACACAAGTGAAGTTTTGAAAAGATCTGACCTTATTACCCTTCAAACCTGACCCTATGGCACCATTTTAAGGCACTTCCAGGTTACATAGGAAGCTGAGAGTGAACACATACCCTCCTCTGTGTAGACTCTTATATAATATTGAGTTTTAAGTCTTTATGTTAAGAGCGGACTTATTTAAAGAGGGTTAAAGGAGTGTGTGTTATTTCATAAAATCATATAAAATCACAGGATTCTTGCAGAGCTTCGAGACCCACTTTAAAAATGTACGTCTGAACACACTGCAACTGGATCTGTGATTTTTTTGAAAAAAAAATGAACATCACCAAACGGTCAATGTACGACTTCTCTTAAATTACGATAGATAAATGGCTGGTTCTTTTTTTCCTGACACCGTATGCTTATGTACTTTGACATGAAGCGGTCAAATTAGCACCCTACTTGCGTTTTAACCCTTTAATCCCAGAAAAATGGCCATAACTCAAAAAGCGCCGAGGTCTCGACGCCATCTTGTTCGGGGCCAACTGCCCATTACTCCAAACCTACGCTCGCCGAGTTTCGTCTTCGAAATATTTTCAGTTTAGGAGAAAAGGCCGCGCTCGTTTGCCACGTGCTCGTGCGCCTGCAATATGATTTATTTTCCCTCTTGTGGGAATTTTCGAGAATGCAGAAAAAAGTCAAAAATTTGTCATTTTTATAAAACGGAAACCGAAATTCCGAAACGTTTTTTTGAGTGACTTCCTGAAAGAGCTCTCCGCCGCCCACGGCCCGACGCCGTCCGCGATTTTCTGCGACGTATTAAGACGTCAGGTAAGGGACCGTACATTTGCAATGGGACTTTCTTCACTAACCATACGGCTCCCGTCTCAGAGTTCCCTTAAGGTATGTTACGGCGTTATGCCTCTATTAGCTAACGTTATGGCGTTATGCCTCTATTAGCTAATGTTACGGCGTTATGCCTCTATTAGCTAGCGTTATGGCGTTATCCCTCTATTAGTTAATGTTACGGCGTTATGCCTCTATTAGTTAATGTTACAGCATTATGCCTCTATTAGCTAACGTTATGGCGTTATGCCTCTATTAGCTAATGTTACGGCGTTATGCCTCTATTAGCTAACGTTATGGTGTTATGCCTCTATTAGCTAATGTTACGGCGTTATGCCTCTATTAGCTAACGTTACGGCGTTATGCCTCTATTAGCTAATGTTACTGCGTTATTCCTCTTTTAGCTAACGTTACGGCCTTATGCCTCTATTAGGTAACGTTACGGCCTTATGCCTCTATTAGGTAACGTTACGGCCTTATGCCTCCATTAGCTAACAATACGGCGTTATGCCCCTATTAGCTAATGTTACGGCGTTATGCCCCTATTAGCTAATGTTACGGCGTTATGCCTCTATTATTTAACGTTATGGTGTTATGCCTCTATTAGCTAATGTTACGGCGTTAGCTAAAGGGGATCCTAATAACATTTTTATAAATGAAATAATTATAACGGCTGAAAAGAGTGAATGGAATGACATCATACACCTGGAAACCATGTGTTTGATACCATTCCACTGATTCCGCTCCAGCCATTACCACGAGACCGTTCTCCCCAATTAAGGTGCCACCAACCTCCTGTGGCACACACACACATGCATGCACACACACACACATGCATGCACACACACACACACACCAGAGCCAGTCCCAGTAGAGTCTGGTGTCACTCACAGACAGACAGACCAGACAGACCAGACCAGACCAGACCGACAGACAGACAGACAGACTAGGGGAGTGGGACAGGAGGACAGTGGTGTAGCGCTCTCAGTCCCCCTCCCTAATTAAAACAGTAAAGAGTGAATGTGCTCATACTGAACCAACACGCACTGGAGCTAATTGGGCAATTACTTATCTGCGCCACACTAATTGACTTTTTAATACTGTAATTAAACATTTCAATTCATCCGGTAATTCTGTTCCCGTGTATGAGGAGTGGAATCACAGTCACACACACACAATACACATATATATTCCTACATATGTTACACAGAACAAACAGCATACACACACATTTAGTGTTTATGGAGGAGTGGGTTGTGAGAGACCCTGTCCCATGGAGTCTATGAAGGTGTTTCCCATGAAGACCCCATGGAGCTGCTGATAACTGAGAGTAGACCCAGTGAGAGGTGTGAGGGGAGGGTGGAGTGGGAGAGGGTTAACAGAGCAAGTGTGGAGGGTAATGGAGGATGGGTGGAGGGGGGAGTGAGAGAGAGGGGTAGCGGAGCAGGGGTGGAGGGGTAACGGAGGATGGGTGGAGGGTTGGAGGGGGGAGAAGTGGAGAGGGGTAACGGAGCACGAGTGGAGGGGGGAGTGGGCTAACAGAAAAGATGGTAGAAGCGGGATTGGGGGAGAGGGGTAACGAAGAGCGATGGAGACGGAAGTGGGGGAGATTGGTACCATCTGCCTCTACACAGTACTGAAGTTAGAGCAGACCCAGTTATAAAGAATCCAGGGTTGCTCATGAATGTCTACTATTGGATATTGAGATAAGAGAGTGGAGGGCTTTATGGTGCTAAAGGTTTACCACCACCAGAGTGTGTAGTGTAGAACATGAATGTTTACCACCACCAGAGTGTGTAGTGTAGAACATGAATGTTTACCACCACCAGAGTGTGTAGTGTAGAACATGAATGTTTACCACCACCAGAGTGTGTAGTGTAGAACATGAATGTTTACCACCACCAGAGTGTGTAGTGTAGAACATGAATGTTTACCACCACTAGAGATGTAGATTTTTTTAGGATCCCCATTAGCCGACATCAATGGCAACATCTAGTCTTACAACACATAACGGGTCCAACACATAACGAAAAAGACATCACAGACAAAAGACTTTACAATTTACTTTACAATTTAATGTAGTGTGCGTGTGTGTGTGTCTGCATCTCTCAGTTACACATACATGTCAGTACATACACACAAAAAGTAAGCCACATGAGGGAGAGGCGTTGTACCGTGAGGTGTTACAGTTAACTATCTAAGGTAACACCAAGTAATTTAGTCTCAACTTGCTCAACAGCCACACCATTCATTACCAGATTCAGCTGAGGTTTAGAACTTAAGGAATGATTTGTACCAAATACAATGCTCTTAGTTTTAAAAATGTGCAGAACTAGTTTATTACTGTCCACCCATTCTAAAACGGACTGCAACTCTTTGTTTAGGGTTGCAGTGATTTCACTAGCTGTGATTGCTGACGCGTATAGGGTTGAATAATGAGCATACATGGACACACAGGCTTTGTTAAATGCCAGTGGCAGGTCATTGGTAAACATATAAAAGAGTAGAGGGCCAAGAGGGCCAAGAGAGCCAAGAGAGCTGCCCTGAGGTACACCACACTTTACACGTTTAACATTAGAGAACCTTCCATTAAAGAAACCACTTTGTGTTCTATTAGATAGATGGCTCTGAATAAATGATATGGCAGAGGTTGAAAAGACATAACACAGGCCGTCGCCGTCGTCCGGGTTAGGGAGGGTTTGGCCGGTAGGGATATCCTTGTCTCGCGCTCCAGCGACTCCTGTGGCGGGCCGGGCACAGTGCGCGCTAACCAAGGGGGCCAGGTGCACAGTGTTTCCTCCGACACATTGGTGCGGCTGGCTTCCGGGTTGGAGTCGCGCTGTGTTAAGAAGCAGTGCAGCTTGGTTGGGTTGTGCTTCGGAGGACGCATGGCTTTCGACCTTCATCTCTCCCGAGCCCGTACGGGAGTTGTAGCGATGAGCCAAGATAGTAATTACTAGCGATTGGATACCACAAAAATAGGTGAGAAAAGGGGGTAAAATAAAATAAAATAAAAAAGACATAACACATATGTTTCTTCAACAACAGGTTATGGTCAATAATATCAAGGCTGCACTGACATCTAACAGTACAATGCCAATCCTAAAATGGAGTTGAATTTGTCTTTATGCCCATAGTCTTATTACAGTACTCTAAAGTTCTTTATATCATTGATCTTGGCTTCATAATACAGTTTCTTCTTTTTGTTGAGTTTAATCACATAATTTCTAAATTTGCAGTAATTCAGCCGCTCAGATGTACAGCCAGACTTATTAGCCACTCCTTTTTCCCCATCTCTTTCAACCATACAGTTTTTCAATTCCTTATCAATCCATGGAGCCTTAACATTTCTAACAGTCCGTTTCTTAACAGGTGCATGTTTATCAATAATTGGAAGCAATTTCATAAATTCATCAAGTGCAGTGTCTGGATGCTCCTTATTATTCGCATCAGACCAACAAATCATTTTAACTCATCCACATGAGTATTTTGCATGGCTTTCCTGAATATAGCCACTATATTATGATCACTGCATTCAATGGGTATTGTGTTTTGTGTTAATAACATTTAGACCACGTTACCCAGCAGGCTATGCAGAGGGGGGGGGGGGGGGGCAGGTGGTTGAAGAATGCCTTGCATGGCTAAACAAGGAGTTTTGTAGCTGAAGGATATGTTCATTAAAAGTAGTTAAACCTGTCATTATGCAAGGAACAAACATAACAGGTAAGGATACAGCTTTAGAACAAAGTTCTACAGTATTAGTAAACATGTGATCAATATATGTGGATGATCTAGTTCCTGTAGTGTTTTTAAACACCCTGGTAGGTTGATTAATAACCTAACCATATTACAGACACTGGTTACAGTGAGAAGCTTCCTCTTGAGTGGACAGTTTGATGAAAAACAGTCAATATTCAGGTCCCCAAGAAAGTAGACCTTTCTGTTTACATCACATACACTATCAAGCATTTCACATACATTATCTGGTTCAGCCCCAAAATAATAGGCATTTGATGAGGCAAGCGAACCTGCAACCACAGCACTTCAAATACACTTTTTATTGATTAATTTTTTATTTTATTTCACCTTTATTTAACCAAGTAGGCCAGCTGAGAACAAGTTCTCAATTACAACTGCGACCTGGCCAAGATAAAGCAAAGCAGTGCAACAGAAACAACAACACAGAGTTACACATGGGATAAGCAAACGTACAGTCTATGAAAAAGAAAAAGTCTATGTACAGTGTGTGCAAATGTAGTAAGATTAGGGAGGTAAGTGTCACGTTCTGACCATAGTTCTTTTGTGTTTTCTTTGTTTTAGTGTTGGTCAGGACGTGAGCTGAGTGGGCATTCTATGTTGTGTGTCTAGTTTTCCCGTTTCTGTGTTTGGCCTGATACGGTTCTCAATCAGAGGCAGGTGTTAGTCATTGTCTCTAATTGGGAATCATATTTAGGTAGCCTGTTTTCTGTTGGGGTTTGTGGGTGGTTGTCTTCATGTATTCGTGTTTCTGCACCAGACAGAACTGTTTCGTTTCGTGTTTTTTCTCGTTTATCGTTATTTTGTTTGTTTGTTTAACGTATTCGATTAAAATGAATACTTTTCACGCTGCGCCTTGGTCCTCCTCTCTTCCTCCATACGACAAACGTTACAGAACCACCCACCAAAAAAGGACCAAGCAGCGTGGTAACAGGCAGCAGCAGCAGCAATGTCAGGACTCCTGGACATGGGAAGACGTTCTGGACGGAAAGTGTTGCTACACATGGGAGGAGATCCTGGCTGGAAGAGATCACTTCCCATGGGAACAGTTTGAGGCAGTCAGGAGAGCGGAGGCAGCAGCTAAAGGGAGCCAGCGCTTTGAGGGAACACGTCTGGCAAGGAAACCCGAGAGGCAGCCTCAAAAATGTATTGGGCGGGGGCACACGGGGAGTGTGGCGAAGGCAGGTAGGAGACCTGCGCCAACTCCCCGTGCTTACTATGGAGAGAGAGAGCGTCGTACTGGTCAAGCAACGTGTTATGCGGTAGAACGCACGGTGTCTCCAGTACGCGTGCTTAGCCCGGTGCGCTACATCCCAGCTCCCCGCATCTGCCGAGCTAGGGTGGGGATCCAGCCAGGGAAGATGGTGCCAGTCCTGCTCAAGAGAGAGCCAGTGGGTCTCCTCGGGCCAGGATATCCTGCGCCGGCGTTGCGCACTGTATCTCCGGTAGGTCTGCACAGCCCAGTGCGTCCTGTGCCTGCTCCCCGCACGTGCCGAGCTAGAGTTACCATCCAGACAGGACGGGTTGTGTAGGCCATTAGCTCGAGACCTCCAGTGCGTCTTCACGGTCCGGTCAATCCAGTACCACCAGTGCCAACACCACGCACCAGGCTTCCTGTGCGCCTCCAGGGTCCAGTATGCCCTGTTCCTGCTCCTCGCACTCGCCCTGAGGTGCGTGCCCCCAGCCCGGTACCACCAGTGCCGGCACCACACACCAGGCCTACTGTGCGCCTCCCGGGTCCAGTATGCCCTGTTCCTGCTCCTCGCACTCGCCCAGAGGTGCGTGTCCCCAGCCCAGTACCACCAGTTCCGGCACCACGCACCAGGCCTACTGTGCGCCTCAGAGGCCAGAGCTGCCCGTCTGCCCAGCGCCGCCTGAGCTGCCCGTCTGTCCAGCGCCGCCTGAGCTGCCCGTCTGCCCAGCGCCGCCTGAGCTGCCCGTCTGCCCAGCGCCGTCTGAGCTGCCCATCTGCCCAGCGCCGTCTGAGCTGCCCGTCTGCCCAGCGCCGTCTGAGCTGCCCGTCTGCCCAGAGCCGTCTGAGCTGCCCGTCTGCCCAGAGCCGTCTGAGTTGCCCGTCTAACCAGCGCCATCTGAGCGACAGGTCTGCCCAGCGCCGTCTGAGCCGCCCGTCTGCCCAGCGCCGTCTGAGCCGCCCGTCTGCCCAGCGCCGTCTGAGCCGCCCGTCTGTCCAGCGCCTTCTGAGCCGCCCGTCTGTCCTGAGCCGCTGGAGCCGTCCATCAGTCAGGAGCCGCTAGAGCCGCCCGTCAGTCAGGAGCCGCCAGAGCCGCCCGCCAGTCAGGACCTGCCAGAGCCGCCCGCCAGTCAGGAGCTGCCAGAGCCGCCCGCCAGTCATGAGCTGCCCTTCAGTCATGAGCTGCCCCTCAATCATGAGCTACCCCTCAGTCATGAGCTGCCCCTCAGTCATGAGCTGCCCCTCAGTTCTGAGCTGCCCCTCAGTCCTGAGCTGCCCCTCAGTCCGGAGCTGCCCCTCAGTCCGGAGCTGCCCCTCAGTCCGGAGGAGTTTCTTCAGTCCAGAAGTGTCCCTCAGTCCTGTGGGCCTATTTATTAGGGTTCCCAGGCCAGGGTCGGCGGCGAGGGTCGCCGCTCAAAGGACGTCACTGAAGCGGACAAAGACTATGGTGGAGTGGGGTCCACGTCCAGCGCCAGAGCCGCCACCGCGGACAGATGCCCACCCAGACCCTCCCCTATAGGTTCAGGTTTTGCGGCCGGAGTCCGCACCGTGGGGGGGGGGGGGGGGTACTGTCACGTTCTGACCATAGTTCTTTTGTGTTTTGAGTGTGCATTCTATATTGTGAGCTGAGTGTGCATTCTATATTGTGTGTCTAGTTTTCCTGTTTCTGTGTTTGGCCTGATATGGTTCTCAATCAGAGGCAGGTGTTAGTCATTGTCTCTGATTGGGAACCATATTTAGGTAGCCTGTTTTCTGTTGGGGTTTGTGGGTGGTTGTCTTCATGTCTTCGTGTGTCTGCACCAGACAGAACTGTTTCGGTTTTTCACATTTTGTTGTTTTGTGTTTTGTAGTGTTCACGTTTATTGGCTTTAATTAAACATGATGAACACTAACCACGCTGCGCTTTGGTCCGATCCTTCGTCCACAGAAGAAAGCCGTTACAGTAAGGCAATAAATAAGCCATACTGGCGAAGTAATTACAATTAGCATTAACACTGGAGTGATAGATACTCCATATAGATGCAATTAGAGATACTGGGGTGCAAAAGAGCAACAACAAAAAAAAAATATATAGGGATAAGGTAGTTGGGTGTGCTATTTACAGATGGGCTGTATACAGGTACAGTGATCAGTAAGCTGCTCTGACGGCTGATGCTTAAAGTTAGTGAGGGAGATATAAGTCTCCAGCTTCAGTGATTTTTGCAATTCGTTCCAGTCATTGGCAGCAGA
Organism: Salvelinus fontinalis; assembly: GCF_029448725.1. Lineage (NCBI taxonomy): Eukaryota > Metazoa > Chordata > Actinopteri > Salmoniformes > Salmonidae > Salvelinus > Salvelinus fontinalis. Next base: position 36,653,526 of record NC_074672.1, on the reverse strand, counting down.
GAACTGGAAGGAAAGGTGGCCAAAGGAGGTTTTGGCTTTGGGAATAACCAGTGAAATTTAACTACTGGAGCGTGTGCTATGGGTGGGTGTGGCTATGGCGAACAGTGAGCTGAAATGAGGCGGAGCTTTAACTAGCAAAGACTTATAGATGACCTGGAGCAAGTGTTTTTGGCGACGAATATGTAGCGAGGGCCAGCCAATGAGAGCATACAGGTTGCAGTGGTGGGTAGTATATGGGCTTTGTTGACAAAACGGATGGCCCTGAGATAGACTACATCCAATTTGCTGAGTAGAGTGTTGGAGGCTATTTTGTAAATGACATCGCCAAAGTCAAGGATCGGCAGGATAGTCAGTTTTACGAGGGTATGTTTGGCAGAATGTGTGAAGGAGGCATTGTTGAGAAATAGGAAGTAGATTCTAGATTTCATTTTGGATTGGAGATGCTTAATGTGAGTCTGGAAGGAGAGTTTACAGTCTAGCCAGACACCTAGGTATTTGTAGTTGTCCACATATTCTAAGTCAGAACCGTCCAGAGTAGTGATGATAGGCGGGCGGGCAGGTGTGGGCAGCAACAAGTTTTACTAGCTTTAAGAGCAGTTGGAGGCCACGGAAGGAGTGTTGTATGGCATTGAAGCTCGTTTGGAGGTTTGTTAACACAGTGTCCAAGGAAGGGCCCGATGTATACAGAATGGTGTCGTCTGTGTAGAGGTGGATCAGAGAATCACCAGCAGCAAGAGCGACATCATTGATATATACAGAGAAAACAGTCGGCCTGAGAATTGAACCCTGTGGCACCTCCATAGAGACGGCCAGAGGTCTGGACAACAGGCCCTCCGATTTGACACACTGAACTCTATCTGAGAAGCAGTTAGTGAACCAGGCGAGGCAGTCATTTGAGAAAGAAGCCAAGGCTATTGAATCTGCCGATAAGAATGCGGTGATTGACTGAGTCGAAAGCCTTGTCCAGATCGATGAAGACGGCTGCACAGTACTGTCTTTTATCTATGGCGGTTATGATATCGTTTAGGACCTTAAGCGTGGCTGAGGTGCACCCATGACCAGCTCGGAAACCAGATTGCATAGTGGCATGATATCTTGACATGATGTCTTCTCCAAGAGTGTGTAGTAAAGAACATAAAGGTTTACCGCCACTATAGAGTGTAGTAAAGAACATAAAGGTTTACCACCACTATAGAGTGTAGTAAAGAACATAAAGGTTTACCACCACTATAGAGTGTAGTAAAGAACATAAAGGTTTACCACCACTATAGAGTGTAGTAAAGAACATAAAGGTTTACCACCACTATAGAGTGTAGTAAAGAACATAAAGGTTTACCACCACTATAGAGTGTAGTAAAGAACATAAAGGTTTACCACCACTATAGAGTGTAGTAAAGAACATGTGGTAAAGATAAAGTCACCGTAGTCTATTTCATCAGAAGGGATCATTGACCCCCTACCTATGCCACATATAAAGGTGATTAGTGGGAATGCTTAGCAACTGGTAATGTAATGAGACTGTGTGTGGGACTGCCACTGTGACAGTACTCATTTCTGAAAGACACACACACACAAACACACACTACAGTCTGACAGCTTGGAGAGAAACAGCAAGAGCGGTTAAACCAGCAGGCTGTTCAGAGAGACAGGATTAGAGGGTATCAGGTGTCACAGAGACAGACACACACACACAGAGAGAGAGACAGAGAGACCAGTAGCTGATGGGTGCAGTAACAACGCTGACTCCACAGTAAAACTGAGGGAAGCTGAGAGAGAGAGAGACAGAGAGACCAGTAGCTGATGGGTGCAGTGACAACGCTGACTCCACAGTAAAACTGAGGGAAGCTGAGAGAGAGAGAGACAGAGAGACCAGTAGCTGATGGGTGCAGTGACAATGCTGACTCCACAGTAAAACTGAGGGAAGCTGAGAGAGAGAGACAGAAAGTGGCACAGACTTGCCCTACCCTCCGGAATGCATAACGTGTGTGAAAGCTTTCATGGAAGTTCCAGAAGTATGGAGGCTGGAATTCATTTAATTGTCTAAAGTCCTCCTGAGTGAACAACCCCCCTCACCCCCTGTCTGTCTTTCTGCAGAATGCCTCCTTCATGCCCACCTCCATAAAAATGCATCACACTGCCCTTTGTTCTTCCTCCCTGGCCCTTTCTGGCCACTTAACCTCCCATCAGCTTCCCCTCAGCCTGGTTGTATATGAGCCTCATGCTGGGGTTGTGTGTCCAGACTGCCCCTGTATTACTGGCCCTGTAAATCCCTGCTATGCTTCCAGCTGCCGCCCCTTGCACTCAGGCTGGGCCTCCCTGACGGGTCCATTAGAGCTGGATGACAGGCCTCTATCTCTGCTCAGGTGGCAGTGTGTGTGCGTGTGGCATGTATTGAGTTGTACAGAGGGTAACAACTTCTCACAGTCTCACTGCAGAATTAGACATCAAATTTCAAAGTTGCTCCAAACGTCAAATGTCAAAGTGTTTTGGAAGTGTTTCTGGGTTGACTCCTCCTGCCCAGCATTGTTCCATTTCGCCAAACATCACATTTCAAAGTTGCTCCAAACGTCAAATTTCAAAGGGTTAAGGTTTTGGATAGGGTTAAAACATTGTGTTTATGCACTCATTCCAAATGCTTAAGGTATGGGTAAAAAAAGAAATAATATATAAACTAGTGTCCACCGCTGGGATTGATCCAGAGTCATTGGATTAAACCCATCCACCACCCCCGTTCACAACACACTAGCAAAACCCAAGCTTACTTGATGGTAATAGCACTGATGCCCCTAGTGACTGGTTTTGAATGCATTTCCCGACAGCCTCAGGACATGGATAGATGTCCAATTTCGAAGTCACTCTTGAGTGATTTGCTTGCAGAGGGGCCTCTAGGGTTAGGGTTAGCCGTCTTAGACATCTTTGGATAAATGCTTTGGAGATTAGACACTCAATAGTTTAAACACTCCATTGACAGACCCATACATCACATCATCTATATCACAGACTTCCATTCATACGTAAAAAAAAAACATGCAAACCCTGACAAATAAAGGCCCAATACAGAAAACACACACACACACACTACAAAAGTATGTGGACACCCCGTCAAACTAGTGGATTTGTCTATTTCAGTCACACCCGTTGCTGACAGGTGTAAAAAAAAATACAGCACACAGCCATGGAATCTCCATAGACAAACCTTGCCAGTAGAATGGCCCGTACTGAAGAGCTCAGTGACTTTCAAAAATTGTCTGTCCTTGGTTGCAACACTCACTACCGAGTTCCAAACTGCCTCTGGAAGCAACCTCAGCACAATAACTGTTTGTCGGGAGCTTCATGAAATTTGTTACACCACTCCAGCCGACGCAATGCCAAGCGTCAGCTGGAGTGGTGTAAAGTTCGCCGCCATTGGACTCTGGAGCAGTGGAAAAGCTTTCTCCGGAGTGATGAATCACGCTTCACCATCTGGCAGTACGACGGACAAATCTGGGTTTGGCGGATGACAGGAGAACGCTACCTGCTCGAGTGCATAGTGCCAACTGTAAAGTTCGGTAGAGGAGGAATATCCAGTGAAGGGAAATCTTAACGCTACATCATACAATGACATTGTAGACAATTCTGTGCTTCCAACTTTGTGGCAACAGTTTGGGGTAGGCCCTTTCCTGACTCAGCGTGACATTGCCCCGTTCACAAAGCAAAGTCCATACAGAAATGGTTTGTCGAGATCAGTGTGGAAGAACTTGACTGGCCTGCTCAGGGCCCTGACCTCAACCCCATCGAACACCTTTGGGATGAATTGGAACGCCGACTGCGAGCCAGGCCTAATCGCCCAACATCAGTGCCCGACCTCACTAATGCCCTTGTTGCTGAATGGAAGCAAGCCCTGCAACAATGCTCAAACATCTAGTGGAAAGCCTTACCAGAAGAGTAGAGGCTGTTATAGCAGCAAGGGGGTAACAACTCTATATTAATGACCATGATTTTGGAATGAGATGTTCGACGAGCAGGTGTCCACATACATAAACACAAACACGCATACACACACGCACACACACATCGACCACAGACACACAGGCGACAGGTCAGCACCTGAGACCCAAATCAGATGTCACCAATTATTTACGCTGTCTACCTCCATCTCTTTGAGACAAGAGTGCATATTTCACCTCGAATAAGAGCTTATTCATAACCATGATGCAGAACACCACAAAATGATTAACTTCTCAAATAGCACAACCTCTAACCACTTGTCCCACATCTATGTGTCTCTGTATGTACAGTGCAGTGTGAAGGGGGATGTCAGCAGTGACAGCATCATGGGTTCTCCTACTCTGTTCATTCCACCTCCTCTCGTTCTCTGGCTCCTCAGCCATATTCCATTATTTAGAACCTGTCTTCTGTGGAACATGGACATGAGAACCTAGCCCCGTGGAGAGCGTGTGTTAGGGCTTGACACTCACACATGCACACACACACACAGCCCTGTGCTCCCTGACGCTCTGACGCGCATTAGCTGATGCATAGAGACGGCCCAGCATTATGCACAACACTGAAAGTAGGGCTGGAATTAAGAGCAGAGTTTGAATCAGAGCAGGGTTTGTACACAATGTACGTGTCCTAAGGTTAATATGAGACACTGAGCAGAGGAATGATGATGATAACCGGGGGTTAACCCTTCCCCTCCCTGCGCCCTGCAGGTGAGTGAGACTGACAGGTGATCAAGTGCCCCAGAGTGGAGGGAGTGAGGTTCTCACATATCCAAGGTGGGTTCTGCTGTGTGCCAGTGTGTGTAAGGAGGCCCCAAACACACACACACACACACACACAACAAGACCTATACTAACAGATACCTTAACCATACTCTGACTCACCTATTCATAACATCGTTTCCTATATCTGTAACCAACACTTTTCCTTTAAAGAGGGGTTACAACTAAGGGTTATTGAGGGCTTTGTGTCAAGCCAGGCCAATGGACTCTAGAAAAGGCAAACTCTAGTGAAGGGGTTGTGTGTGTCTGTGTTCTGGTATGCCTACAGTTTGTGATTAAGTGTGTTGTGTTGGCACATGTGGACAGGTATGCATACATCTGTTAAAATGGACTCTTACCGTAACGAGAGGTAATTACAGAACTATATGCCTGGGAATGCAAATAAGGTGTGTGTCAAGTCTGAACTTGCCCATTTTTCCACGTTGAGTTTCCTCCTGTTCTGCCTGATAGTCACTCACTACCCCAGCTATCAGCCACACACACACACACACACACACACACACACACACACACACACACACACACACACACACACACACACACACACACACACACACACACACACACACACACACACACACACACACACAGCTTACTGTGTGACGTCTGTCATGCTTAACCTTTGATTTGAACCAGTAGCATGGCCTCCAGTGGAAGCCATAATTCAGGATATTAAATGGCCTATCTGGGCGGAGGTGAAAGTTTAAAGGTGAGGGTGTCAAGGGGATGAAAGGGGGGTAGTCCTGTATGTTTGGCTAAAACCTAGGAGGATGTACAGGTCACTAGGACCTGCTCCCTCCACCCTATTAGATACCCATCAGCCTCTCTGTCCATCCCTATTACCACAGAGAAAGAGGCGGAACGACACATGTTAGCGTTGTTTGTCATCAATCTTGTTCTGGAGGTAGCTCTGTAGAGTGGTCACTAGCTAGCACAGCCACAAAGTCATAAAACCTGATTTTAAACCTAACTCCAACCTTAACTCTAAACTTAATCACACTGCTAACCCTCATGCCTAGCCCTAACCTTAAATTAAGACCCAAAATTTTGACTTGCCCTGCCCTCCAGAATGCAGCTGGGTTATCTAAGGGGAAATGGCTCAGTTCTGCCTCCAGGACAAGACTCATGACAACAAATGTCAACCTGCCGGAACGAGCCACACCATGACCAAACTCAGGCTAGGCTGGGAAAGGCTATAAGCTAGGCTGTAATGGCCTGCTACAACACATCTCTAAGCAATCTGTCACTGTCCCCTCTCCTTTCTGGTCTACCGCGTTCCTTTCCTCATCCTCCCTTCTTCCTCCCAAACACTCCAATGTGCATCCGTCAGCAGCCACATTCCACACACACGCAATCCATCGCAGATGCTGTCACACGTACATACACACACTCTCTCAGACACACACACAGACACTCCCTCTCCCTCTAATCAGCCAGGGAATGCACGTTTCAGACAGTCGTCATCTCCGCCCCAAACACACACTCCTGTGGGCCTTGCTTAATGAACTTGGTCTCTGGTAGGGGGTGCGCGGAGTGACCGGTAAACATACAGGCGGTGAGGAACACAAAGGGCCCCTGTGTTTGGCAACCCAGTACCCACTCACCGTCCCTTTCACATATCACAATCAGGGGCCACATGGAAAGACCCCACCCCACCTCTTCCCTTCTCTGGGCCTCCACCCTGGGAGAACAGACCGTATCTTTATATCTGTGAATACCCTGCTGTATACCTGCCATGCTTTCTGCCCTGGGGAGCATTGACAGCACTTCACACAGAGCCCGGCACCAAGGCTACACACATTCATACTGCAGTGACTGAGGGGACATAAATAGGAAAGTGTAAGGCCTAGTGTTGTACAATCACTCACCCACATCTCACCTCCTCTCGATGCTCAGTAGGGTACCCTTCCTAGATGGTTTCAGTGCAGTAGTTACCCCTGTATGGTTTCAGTGCAGTAGTTACCCCTGTATGGTTTCAGTGCAGTAGTTACCCCTGTATGGTTTCAGTGCAGTAGTTACCCCTGTATGGTTTCAGTGCAGTAGTTACCCCTGTATGATTTCAGTGCAGTAGTTACCCCTGTATGGTTTCAGTGCAGTAGTTACCCCTGTATGGTTTCAGTGCAGTAGTTACCCCTGTATGGTTTCAGTGCAGTAGTTACCCCTGTATGGTTTCAGTGCAGTAGTTACCCCTGTATGGTTTCAGTGCAGTAGTTACCCCTGTATGGTTTCAGTGCAGTAGTTACCCCTGTATGGTTTCAGTGCAGTAGTTACCCCTGTATGGTTTCAGTGCAGCAGTTACCCCTGTATGGTTTCAGTGCAGTAGTTACCCCTGTATGGTTTCAGTGCAGTAGTTACCCCTGTATGGTTTCAGTGCAGTAGTTACCCCTGTATGGTTTCAGTGCAGTAGTTACCCCTGTATGGTTTCAGTGCAGTAGTTACCCCTGTATGGTTTCAGTGCAGTAGTTACCCCTGTATGGTTTCAGTGCAGTAGTTACCCCTGTATGGTTTCAGTGCAGTAGTTACCCCTGTATGGTTTCAGTGCAGTAGTTACCCCTGTATGGTTTCAGTGCAGTAGTTACCCCTGTATGGTTTCAGTGCAGTAGTTACCCCTGTATGGTTTCAGTGCAGTAGTTACCCCTGTATGGTTTCAGTGCAGCAGTTACCCTACGTACAGTAAAGCGCTTGTTTTTCTAGTCTGCCTTAATGGACAGGTTTCTACACAACCTCTCCCTCCATCTCTCTCTTTCTTTCATTCATTTTTCCTTTCCCGTTCTCTGAAAATTCAGCCCCCTTGTCCACATACCACGTGTCCACAACAGGAGCTAAGGCTGCCTGAAGGTTATTATAACCTGGTAGACCTCCTGCTAGTCCCGGGGTCTTAGCATTCAGTACACATCTTATTTCCCTAGTCGGTAACACTTCCTTTTAAGGTGTTCTTATTACAGTGTAATTAAATATGTAATTACACTAACAAGTGTTGTAATTGACTGTGATAGCATGTAACAGGTGGTAATTGCAGTCTATAATTACATAAGTGTAACAACGAATGCTTGTTACCATGCTTGCTCCAAATATTAAAGTTTCCGATAGCATCCCAACCATATATCCCAACGCATCATATTTCAGCGCCACCACATTTCAGCCTGCACAAACCATGGGATAAGTGGTAGCCAATTCAAAACCCGACCACCTCATTGACACAATGCTGCAATAAAGGGCTCTGGATTCTAATGCCCAGGCCCAATGGCAAAATGTTGACATTAAAAAATCTTTAAATTGTTAGATAAATTAACAGTGCATTTGACAAAGGGTCAATTACTTTAACCATTCATAAAACACGTTTATACACTTTAATAAACAGGTATGGTTAAAATTGAGAGACAGTCATTCATGCTTTCCAAATTGTAAGCCTATTAAGCTTGGTTGAATAATAGTTTATAATTGCAATTCAAAAGTTCGTAGGACAAACTCTTATTCCATCATGTAATCTTGCAAGGGTTTCACTGTTGAGGAACATTCTCACATTTGGATGGGATGCATTGGCATTGCCTAGTTAAATAAATAAATAATAAATTGGTGCATTTATTTTTAACAGGAATTAATTATGTCAACATCTACCCATCTGCGCAACACCCTCGAAACAACATTGAAAGGGCCCAGATTTGTTGACACTGAGTTCATGTGACAGCGCAAAGAACAGGTCGAGAAGGTAAGTGTGGAAGAGTGATTGATGGGAAAGAAATGCGACCAAATCAAATTTGAGACAGAGCCAGAGTCTAACTCAGACAGAACTGGTAGGCCTAAACACTGCCTAATTGCCAGGTGAAAAGCATAATTTTACTGTAAATGAATGAGAAAAGGCTGCCCAGAAAACTGGTATGTGCAAACTGGTAAACTAAACACCAAGTATGGGTGAATAACTGATTATTTTAAGGTCTGCACAATGTCTCCCCCTTGTGGGAGTAAGAATAATTTGGTAACTTTATGACCAGTATTTCTTTGTTTTTTGTTGGAGGGGTTAATGATGGGATGGAAATCCTTTTGAGTTACATATCCTTAGGAAAAGCTTATATTAGCATAACAAGGTTGTTGGTTGAAGTTTGTCTTTATCTCTTTGTTCAATTAATGTGTTCAATTAATGTCAGGGGTATTCGTAATTTCCTCAAACCCTGTTTGGGCTGCAGGGGCAGTATTGAGTAGCCGGATAAAAGGTGCCCATTTCAAACGGCCTCGTACTCAATTCTTGCTCGTACAATACGCATATTATTATTACTATTGGATAGAAAACACTCTAGTTTCTAAAACCGTTTGAATTATATCTGTGAGTAAAACAGAACTAATTTTGCAGCAAACTTCCTGACAGGAAGTGGAAAATCTGAAATCGATGCTCTCTTCTAGGGCCTGCCTATAAAGGTCCTTGATATTTATTAGAATACATGCACTTCATACGTCTTCCACTAGATGTCGACAGGCAGTGAGAGAAGAAATGGAGTGAGTAACTTGATCTGGGGTCGAATAAAAGCTCTTTGTATGACGTGTCACCAGTTTCCTGTTTTCTGGAGAGCGCGTGAAGGGACCTGGATCTGCCTTCTGATAAGCTGTCGTTATGGACGACTAATATCTCCGGCTTTGATTTTATTTGATACATGTGACAATATCATCGTAAAGTATGTTTTTTCAATATAGTTTTATTAGATTATTGAATTTTTTTCCGGACGTTAGGCGTGTTGCGTTGTCTGCGTTTGTTCACGAAGGAGAGCTTAGCGCCACTTTGCTAGCTTTCCATGCTAATTGACTGGAGAAGAGGACATTCTAAATCCAAACAATGATTGTTCCCGACAAAGGACCCCTTGTACAACATTCTGATGGAAGCAGCAAAAGTAGGACCCATTTTATTACGTTATTTCATATATCTGTCGTACATGTGAACTAGTAGTTTGCGGCCAGGTTTTGGGCAAGCTCTCGCCATAACGTAAACTGCATATCGTAATGAAGTTATTTTTAGAATTCTAACACGGCGATTGCATTAAGAACTAGTGTATCTATCATTTCCTATACAACATGTATTTTTTAGTTATGTTTATGAATAGTTATTTGGTCAGAATATGTGAGTGCCAGAAAAATATCCGGACGTTGTGGGAAAAAGATGCTACGTTAGCACAATGTATAACCACTGATTTCAGCTCTAAATATGCACATTTTCGAACAAAACATAAGTGTATGTATAACCTGATGTTATAGGACTGTCATCTGATGAAGCTTATCAAGGTTAGTCAAAAATTATATATCTTTTGCTGGTTTGTTACGATCGCTAACTTTTGCTGCTGGGGAATGGCTTGTGTTTCTGGCTATTGTGGTAAGCTAATATAATG